>NW_025727966.1:300000-521075 GCF_021461385.2 Schistocerca piceifrons | reverse complement strand
TAAACCTGGAGTGAAGCATCGAAATCTATAACTAGTGTCAATGGAATATTTCAAAACATAGACAGTAAGAAGAGTCAGTCTCCTTGTACTTAATTCTGCACTGTGCCTTTTGTATTTAATTCCGATGCAATTTCTGTGTTTCATCGTCAATAAGAATGTCCACGGGATACAGTAAACCTGAAGTGCAGCATCGGAATTTATAACTAGTGTCACAGGAATGGTTCAAAACATAGTCAGTAAGAAGAGTCAGTCTTCTTGTACTTAAGTCGGCATTGTGCCTTTTCTATTTAATTCCGATGCAATTTCTGTGTTTAATCGTCAATAAGAAGGACCAAGGGATACAGTAAACCTGGAGTGAAGCATCGGAGCCTGTAACTAGTGTCACAGGAATGGTTCAAATCATAGACACTAAGAAGAGTCAGTCTTCGTGTACTTCAGTCGGCATTTTGCCTTTTGTATTTAGTTCCGATGCAATTTTTGTGTTTCATCGTCAATGAGAATGTCCAAGGCATACAGTAAACCCGTAGTGAAGCATCGGGATCTATAACTAGTGTCACAGGAATCGTTCAAAACATAGTCAGTAAGAAGAGTCAGTCTTCTTGTACTAAAGAAGGCATAGTGCCTTTTCTATTTAATTCCGATGCTATTTCTGTGTTTCATCGTCAATAAGAAGGTCCAAGTGATACAGTAAACCTGGAGTGAAGCATCGGAATATATAACTAGTCTCAACGGTATGGTTCAAAAATAGACAGTAAGATGAGTCAGTCTTCTTATCCTTAAGTCGGCATTGTGCCTTTTGTATTTAATTCGGGTGCAATTTCTGTGTTTCATCGTCAATAAGAACGTCCAAGGGATACAGTAAACCAGGAGTGAAGCATCGGAATCTATAACTAGTGTCACAGGAATGGTTCAAAACATAGTCAGTAAGAAGAGTCAGTCTTCTTGTAGTTAAGACGGCATTGTGCCTTTTCTATTTAATTCCGATGCAATTTCTGTGTTTCATCGTCAATAAGAAGGTCCAAGGGATACAGTAAACCTGGAGTGAAGCATCGGAAGATATAACTAGTGTCACAGGAATGGTTCAAAACATTGACAGTAAGAAGAGTCAGTCTTCTTGTACTTACGTCGGCATAGTGCGTTTTCTATTTAATTCCGATGCAATTTGTGTGTTTCAACGTCAATAAGAAGGTCCAAGGGATACAGTAAACCTGGAGTGTAGCATCGGAATCTATAACTAGTGTCACAGGAATGGTTCAAAACATAGACAGTAAAAAGAGTCAGTCTTCGGGTATTTAAGTCGGCATTTTGCCTTTTGTATTTAATTCCGATGCAATTTCTGTGTTTTATCGTCAATAAGAAGGTCCAAGGCATACAGTAAACCTGAGGTGAAGCATCGGAATCTATAAGTAGTGTCACAGGAATGGTTCAAAACATAGTCAGTAAGAAGAGTCAGTCTTCTTGTACTTAAGTCGGCATTGTACGTTTCTATTTAATTCCGATGCAATTTCTGTGTTTCATCGTCAATAACAAGGTCCAAGGGATACAGTAAACCTGGAGTGAAGCATCGAAATCTATAACTAGTGTCAATGGAATATTTCAAAACATAGACAGTAAGAAGAGTCAGTCTCCTTGTACTTAATTCTGCACTGTGCCTTTTGTATTTAATTCCGATGCAATTTCTGTGTTTCATCGTCAATAAGAATGTCCACGGGATACAGTAAACCTGAAGTGCAGCATCGGAATTTATAACTAGTGTCACAGGAATGGTTCAAAACATAGTCAGTAAGAAGAGTCAGTCTTCTTGTACTTAAGTCGGCATTGTGCCTTTTCTATTTAATTCCGATGCAATTTCTGTGTTTAATCATCAATAAGAAGGACCAAGGGATACAGTAAACCTGGAGTGAAGCATCGGAGTCTGTAACTAGTGTCACAGGAATGGTTCAAATCATAGACTGTAAGAAGAGTCAGTCATCGTGCACTTCAGTCGGCATTTTGCCTTTTGTATTTAATTCCGATGCAATTTTTGTGTTTCATAGTCAATAAGAAGGTCCAAGGGGTACAGTAAACCTGAAGTGAAGCATCGGGATCTATAACTAGTGTCACAGGAATCGTTCAAAGCATAGTCAGTAAGAAGAGTCAGTCTTCTTGTACTTAAGTTGGCATAGTGCCTTTTCTATTTAATTCCGATGCAATTTGTGTGTTTCATCGTCAATAAGAAGTTCCAAGGCATACAGTAAACCTGAGGTGAAGCATCGGAATCCATAAGTAGTGTCACAGGAATGGTTCAAAACATAGTCAGTAAGAAGAGTCAGTATTCTTGTACTTAAGTCGGCATTGTGCCTATTGGAATTAATTACGATGCAATGTCTGTGTTTCATTGTCATTAAGAAGGTCAGAGGGACACAGTAAACCTGAAGTGAAGCATCGGAATCTATAGCTAGTGTCACAGGAATGGTTCAAAACATAGTCAGTAAGAAGAGTCAATCTTGTTGTCCTTAAGTCGGCATTGTGCCTTTTGTATTTAATTCCGATGCAATTTCTGTGTTTCATCGTCAATAAGAAGGTCCAAGGGATGCAGTAAAAATGGAGTGAAGCATCGGAATCTATAACTAGTGTCACAGAAATGGTTCAAAACATAGACAGTAAGAAGAGTCAGTCTTCTTGTACTTAATTCGGCATTGTGCCTTTTGTATTTAATGCCGATGCAATTTCTGTGTTTCATCGTCAATAACAAGGTGCAAGGGATACAGTAAACCCCAAGTGAAGCATCGGAATTTATAACGGGTGTCACAGGAATGGTTCAAACATAGTCAGTAGGAAGAGTCGGTCTTCATGTACTTAAGTCGGCATTGTGCCTTTTGTATTTAATTCCGATGCATTTTCTGTGTTTCATCGTCAATAAGAAAGTCCAAGGGATACAGTAAACATGAAGTGAAGCATCGGAATTTATAACTAGTGTCAATGTAATGGTTCAAAACATTGTCAGTAAGAAGAGTCAGTCTTCTTGTACTTAAGTCGGCATTGTGCCTTTTCTATTTATTTCCGATGCAATTTCTGTGTTTCATCGTCAATAAGAAGGTCCATGGGATATAGTAAACCTGGAGTGAAGCATCGGAAGCTATTACTAGTGTCACAGGAATGGTTCAAAACATAGACAGTAAGAAGAGTCAGTCTTCTTGTACTTACGTCGACATTGTGCACTTTCTATTTAAATCCGATGCAATTTCTGTGTATCATCGTCAATATGAAGGTCCAAGGTATACAGTAAACCTGAAGTGAAGCTTCGGAATCTATAGCTAGTGTCACAGGAATGGTTCAAAACATAGACAGTAAGAAGAGTCAGTCTTCTTGTACTTAATTCTGCTTTGTGCCTATTGTATTTAATTCCGATGCATTTTCTGTGTTTCATCGTCAATAAGAAGGTCAGAGCTATACAGTAATTCTGAAGTGAAGCATCGGAGTCTATAACTAGTGTCACAGGAATAGTTCAAAACATAGTCACTAAGAATAGTCAGTCTTATTGTACTTAGGTCATCATCGTGCATTTTCTATTTAATTGTGATGCAATTTCTGTGTTCCATCGTCAATATGAATGTCCAAGGGATACAGTAAACCAGGAGTTAAGCATCGGAATCTATAACTAGTGTCACAGGAATGGTTCAAATCATAGACAGTAAGAAGAGTCAGACTTCTTTTACTTAAGTCGGCATTGTGACTTTTGTATTTAATTCCGGTGCAATTTCTGTGTTTCATCGTCAATAAGAAGGTCCAAGAGATACAGTAAACCTGGAGTGAAGCATCGGAGTCTATAACTAGTGTCACAGGAGTGGTTCAGAAATAGACAGTAAGAAGAGTCAACCTTCTTGAACTTAATTCGGCATTGTGCCTTTTGAATTTAATTCCGATGCAATTTCTGTGTTTCATCGTCAATAAGAAGGTCAGAGGGATACAGTAAACCTGAAGTGAAGCATCGGAATCCATAACTAGTGTCACAGGAACGGTTCAGAACGTAGTCAGGAAGAAGAGTTAGTCTTCTTGTACTTAAGTCGGCGTTGTGCCTTTTGTATTTAATTCCGATGCAATTTCTGTGTTTCATCGTCAATAAGAAGGTCCATGGGATACAGTAAACCTGGAGTGAAGCATCGGAATCTGTAAATAGTGTCACAGGAATGGTTCAAATCATAGACAGTAAGAAGAGTCAGTCTTCGTGTACTTCAGTCGGCATTTTGCCTTTTGTATTTAGTTGCGATGCAAATTTTGTGTTTCATCGTCAATGAGAATGTCCAAGGCATAGAGTAAACCTGTAGTGAAGCATCGGGATCTATAACTAGTGTCACAGGAATCGTTCAAAACATAGTCAGTAAGAAGAGTCAGTCTTCTTGTACTAAAGAAGGCATAGTGCCTTTTCTATTTAATTCCGATGCAATTTCTGTGTTTCATCGTCAATAAGAAGGTCCAAGTGATACAGTAAACCTGGAGTGAAGCATCGGAATCTATAACTAGTCTCAATTGTATGGTTCAAAAAATAGACAGTAAGAAGAGTCAGTCTTCTTGTCCTTATGTCGGCATTGTGCCTTTTGTATGTAATTCGGATGCAATTTCTGTGTTTCATCGTCAATAAGTACGTCCAAGGGATACAGTAAACCAGGAGTGAAGCATCGGAATCTATAACTAGTATCACAGGAATGGTTCAAAACATAGTCAGCAAGAAGAGTCAGTCGTCTTGTAGTTAAGACGGCATTGTGCCTTTTCTATTTAATTCCGATGCAATTTCTGTGTTTCATCGTCAATAAGAAGGTCCAAGGGATACAGTAAACCTGGAGTGAAGCATCGGAAACTATAACTAGTGTCACAGGAATGGTTCAAAACATAGACAGTAAGAAGAGTCAGTCTTCTTGTACTTACGTCGGCATAGTGCCTTTTCTAATTAATTCCGATGCAATTTCTGTGTTTTATCGTCAATAAGAAGGTCCAAGGCATACAGTAAACCTGAGGTGAAGCATCGGAATCTATAAGTAGTGTCACAGGAATGGTTCAAAACATAGTCAATAAGAAGAGTCAGTCTTCTTGTACTTAAGTCGCCATTGTACGTTTCTATTTAATTCCGATGCAATTTCTGTGTTTCATCGTCAATAACAAGGTCCAAGGGATACAGTAAACCTGGAGTAAAGCATCGAAATCTATAACTAGTGTCAATGGAATATTTCAAAACATAGACAGTAAGAAGAGTCAGTCTCCTTGTACTTAATTCTGCACTGTGCCTTTTGTATTTAATTCCGATGCAATTTCTGTGTTTCATCGTCAATAAGAATGTCCACGGGATACAGTAAACCTGAATTGTAGCATCGGAATTTATAACTAGTGTCACAGGAATGGTTCAAAACATAGTCAGTAAGAAGAGTCAGTCTTCTTGTACTTAAGTCGGCATTGTGCCATTTCTATTTAATTCCGATGCAATTTCTGTGTTTAATCGTCAATAAGAAGGACCAAGGGATACAGTAAAACTGGAGTGAAGCATCGGAGTCTGTAACTAGTGTCACAGGAATGGTTCAAATCATAGACTGTAAGAAGAGTCAGTCATCGTGCACTTCAGTCGGCATTTTGCCTTTTGTATTTAATTCCGATGCAATTTTTGTGTTTCATAGTCAATAAGAAGGTCCAAGGGATACAGTAAACCAGAAGTGAAGCATCGGGATCTATAACTAGTGTCACAGGAATCGTTCAAAGCATAGTCAGTAAGAAGAGTCAGTCTTCTTGTACTTAAGTTGGCATAGTGCCTTTTCTATTTAATTCCGATGCAATTTGTGTGTTTCATCGTCAATAAGAAGTTCCAAGAGATACAGTAAACCTGGAGTTAAGCATCGGAATCTATAACTAGTGTCAATGGTATGGTTCAAAACATGGACGGTAAGAAGAGTCAGTCTTCTTGTACTTAAGTCGGCATTGTGCCTTTTGGAATTAATTACGATGCAATGTCTGTGTTTCATTGTCATTAAGAAGGTCAGAGGGATACAGTTAACCTGAAGTGAAGCATCGGAATCTATAGCTAGTCTCACAGGAATGGTTCAAAACATAGTCAGTAAGAAGAGTCAATCTTGTTGTCCTTAAGTCGGCATTGTGCCTTTTGTATTTAATTCCGATGCAATTTCTGTGTTTCATCGTCAATAAGAAGGTCCAAGGGATGCAGTAAAACTGGAGTGAAGCATCGGAATCTATAACTAGTGTCACAGAAATGGTTCAAAACATAGACAGTAAGAAGAGTCAGTCTTCTTGTACTTAATTCGGCATTGTGCCTTTTGTATTTAATTCCGATGCAATTTCTGTGTTTCATCGTCAATAACAAGGTCCAAGGGATACAGTAAACCTCAAGTGAAGCATCGGAATTTATAACGGGTGTCACAGGAATGGTTCAAACATAGTCAGTAGGAAGAGTCGGTCTTCATGTACTTAAGTCGGCATTGTGCCTTTTGTATTTAATTCCGATGCATTTTCTGTGTTTCATCGTCAATAAGAAGGTCCAAGGAATACAGTAAACCAGAAGTGAAGCATCGAAATCTATAACTAGTGTCACAGGAATGGTTCAAAACATAGACAGTAAGAAGAGTCAGTCTTATTGTACTTAAGTCGGCATTGTGCCGTTTGTATTTAATTCCGATGCAATTTCTGTGTTACATCGTCAACAAGAAGGTCCATGGTATACAGTAAATCTGTAGTGATGCATCGGATCTATGACTAGTGTCACAGGAATGGTTCAAAACATAGTCAGTAAGAAGAGTCAGTCTTCTTGTACTTAAGTCGGCATTGTG
The DNA here is from genome assembly GCF_021461385.2 of Schistocerca piceifrons. Taxonomy (NCBI): domain Eukaryota; kingdom Metazoa; phylum Arthropoda; class Insecta; order Orthoptera; family Acrididae; genus Schistocerca; species Schistocerca piceifrons. The sequence continues at coordinate 514,269 of NW_025727966.1, read as the reverse complement.
CCTTTTCTATTTAATTCCGATGCAATTTCTGTGTTTCATCGTCAATAAGTAAGTCCAAGGGATACAGTAAACATGAAGTGAAGCATCGGAATTTATAACTAGTGTCAATGTAATGGTTCAAAACATTGTCAGTAAGAAGAGTCAGTCTTCTTGTACTTAAGTCGGCATTGTGCCTTTTCTATTTATTTCCGATGTAATTTCTGTGTTTCATCGTCAATAAGAAGGTCCATGGGATATAGTAAACCTGGAGTGAAGCACCGGAAGCTATTACTAGTGTCACAGGAATGGTTCAAAACATAGACAGTAAGAAGAGTCAGTCTTCTTGTACTTACGTCGACATTTTACCCTTTCTATTTAAATCCGATGCAATTTCTGTGTATCATCGTCAATATGAAGGTCCAAGGGATACAGTAAACCTGAAGTGAAGCTTCGGAATCTGTAGCTAGTGTCACAGGAATGGTTCAAAACATAGACAGTAAGAAGTGTCAGTCTTCTTGTCCTTAAGTCGGCATTGGGCCTTTTGAAATTAATTCCGAAGCAATATCTGTGTTTCATCCTCAATAAGAAGGTCCAAAGGTTACAGTAAACCTGGAGTGAAGCATCAGAATCTATAACTAGTGTCACAGGAATGGTTCAAAACATAGACAGTAAGAAGAGTCAGTCTTCTTGTACTTAATTCTGCTTTGTGCCTTTTGTATTTAATTCCGATGCAATTTCTGTGTTTCATAGTCAATAAGAAGGTCCAAGGTATACAGTAAACCTGAAGTGAAGCATCGGAATTTATAACTAGTGTCACAGGAATGGTTCAAAACATAGTCAGTAAGGAGAGTCAGTCTTCTTGTACTTAAGTCGGCATGGTGCCTTTTGTATTTAATTCCGATGCAATTTCTGTGTTTCATCGTCAATAAGAAGGACAGAGGGGTACAGTAAACCTGAAACCTGAAGTGAAGCATCGTAATCTATAGCTAGTGTCACAGGAATGGTTCAAAACATAGACAGTAAGAAGAGTCAGTCTTCTTGTACTTCATTCTGCTTTGTGCCTATTGTATTTAATTCCGATGCATTTTCTGTGATTCATCGTCAATAAGAAGGTCAGAGCGATACAGTAATTCTGAAGTGAAGCATCGGAGTCTATAACTAGTGTCACAGGAATAGTTCAAAAATAGTCAGTTAGAATAGTCAGTCTTATTGTACTTAGGTCATCATTGTGCATTTTCTATTTAATTGAGATGCAATTTCTGTGTTTCATCGTCAATATGAATGTCCAAGGGATACAGTAAACCAGGAGTTAAGCATCGGAGTCTATAACTAATGTCACAGGAGTGGTTCAGAAATAGGCAGTAAGAAGAGTCAACCTTCTTGAACTTAATTCGGGATTGTGCCTTTTGAATTTAATTCCGATGCAATTTCTGAGTTTCATCGACAATAAGAAGGTCAGAGGGATACAGTAAACCTGAAGTGAAGCATCGGAATCCATAACTAGTGTCACAGGAATGGTTCAAAACATAGTCAGTAAGAAGAGTCAGTCTTCTTGTAGTTAAGTCGGCATTGTGCCTTTTCTATCTAATTCCGATGCAATTTCTGTGTTTCATCGTTAATAGGAAGGTCCAAGGGATACAGTAAACCTGGAGTGAAGCATCGGAAACTATAATTAGTGTCACAGGAATGGTTCAAAACATAGTCAGTAAGAAGAATCAGTCTTCTTGTACTTAAGTCGGCATTGTACGTTTCTATTTAATTCCGATGCAATTTCTGTGTTTCATCGTCAATAACAAAGTCCAAGGGATACAGTAAACCTGGAGTGAAGCATCGAAATCTATAACTAGTGTCAATGGAATATTTCAAAACATAGACAGTAAGAAGAGTCAGTCTCCTTGTACTTACTTCTGCACTGTGCCTTTTGTATTTAATTCCGATGCAATTTCTGTGTTTCATCGTCAATAAGAATGTTCACGGGATACAGTAAACCTGAAGTGTAGCATCGGAATTTATAACTAGTGTCACAGGAATGGTTCAAAACATAGTCAGTAAGAAGAGTCAGTCTTCTTGTACTTAAGTCTTCATTGTGCCTTTTCTATTTAATTCCGATGCAATTTCTGTGTTTAATCGTCAATAAGAAGGACCAAGGGATACAGTAAACCTGGAGTGAAGCATCGGAGTCTGTAACTAGTGTCACAGGAATGGTTCAAATCATAGACTGTAAGAAGAGTCAGTCATCGTGCACTTCAGTCGGCATTTTGCCTTTTGTATTTAATTCCCATGCAATTTCTGTGTTTCATCGTCAATAAAAACGTCCAAGGGATGCAGTAAAACTGGAGTGAAGCATCGGAATCTATAACTAGTGTCACAGAAATGGTTCAAAACATAGACAGTAAGAAGAGTCAGTCTTATTGTACTTAAGTCGGCATTGTGCCGTTTGTATTTAATTCCGATGCAATTTCTGTGTTTCATCGTCAACAAGAAGGTCCAAGGTATACAGTAAATCTGTAGTGATGCATCGGATCTATGACTAGTGTCACAGGAATGGTTCAAAACATAGTCAGTAAGAAGAGTCAGCTTTCTTGTACTTAATGCGGCATTGTGCCTTTTCTATTTAATTCCAATGCAATTTCTGTGTTTCATCGTCAATAAGAAAGTCCAAGGGATACAGTAAGCATGAAGTGAAGCATCGGAATTTATAACTAGTGTCAATGTAATGGTTCAAAACATTGTCAGTAAGATGAGTCAGACTTCTTGTACCTTAGTCGGCATTGTGCCTTTTCTATTTATTTCCGATGCAATTTCTGTGTTTCATCGTCAATAAGAAGGTCCATGGGATATAGTAAACCTGGAGTGAAGCATCGGAAGCTATTCCTAGTGTCACAGGAATGGTTCAAAACATAGACAGTAAGAAGAGTCAGTCTTCTTGTACTTACGTCGACATTGTGCCCTTTCTATTTGAATCCGATGCAATTTCTGTGTATCATCGTCAATATGAAGGTCCAAGGGATACAGTAAACCTGAAGTGAAGCTTCGGAATCTATAGCTAGTGTCACAGGAATGGTTCAAAACATAGACAGTAAGAAGTGTCAGTCTTCTTGTCCTTAAGTCGGCATTGTGCCTTTTGTAATTAATTCCGAAGCAATATCTGTGTTTCATCCTCAACAAGAAGGTCCAAGGGATACAGTAAACCTGGAGTGAAGCATCGGAATCTATAACTAGTGTCACAGGAATGGTTCAAATCATAGACAGTAAGAAGAGTCAGTCTACTTGTACTTAATTCTGCTTTGTGCCTTTTGTATTTAATTCCGATGCAATTTCTGTGTTTCATAGTCAATAAGAAGGTCCAAGGTATACAGTAAACCTGAAGTGAAGCATCGGAATTTATAACTAGTGTCACAGGAATGGTTCAAAACATAGTCAGTAAGGAGAGTCAGTCTTCTTGTACTTAAGTCGTCATGGTGCCTTTTGTATTTAATTCCGATGCAATTTCTGTGTTTCATCGTCAATAAGAAGGTCAGAGGGGTACAGTAAACCTGAAACCTGAAGTGAAGCATCGTAAACTATAGCTAGAGTCACAGGAATGGTTCAAAACATAGACAGTAAGAAGAGTCAGTCTTCTTGTACTTAATTCTGCTTTGTGCCTATTGTATTTAATTCCAATGCATTTTCTGTGTTTCATCGTCAATAAGAAGGTCAGAGCGATACAGTAATTCTGAAGTGAAGCATCGGAGCCTATAACTAGTGTCACAGGAATAGTTCAAAACATAGTCAGTAAGAATAGTCAGTCTTATTGTACTTAGGTCATCATTGTGCATTTTCTATTTAATTGTGATGCAATTTCTGTGTTTCATCGTGAATATGAATGTCCAAGGGATACAGTAAACCAGGAGTTAAGCATCGGAATCTATAACTAGTGTCACAGGAATGGTTCAAATCATAGACAGTAAGAGTAGTCAGACTTCTTTTACTTAAGTCGGCATTGTGCCTTTTGTATTTAATTCCGGTGCAATTTCTGTGTTTCATCGTCAATAAGAACGTCCAAGGCATACAGTAAACCAGGAATGAAGCATCGGAATCTATAACTAGTGTCACAGGAATGGTTCAAAACATAGACAGTAAGAAGAACCAGTCTTCTTGTACTTAAGTCCGCATTGTGCCTTTTCTATTTAATTCCGATGCAATTTCTGTGTTTCATCGTCAATAAGAAAGTCAGAGGGATACAGTAATCCTGAAGTGAAGCATCGGAATCTATAACTAGTGTCAAAGGAATGGTTCAAAATATAGTCAGTAAGAAGAGTCAGTCTTCTTGTACTTAAGTCGGCATTTTGCCTTTTGTATTTAATTCCGATGCAGTTTCTGTGTTTCATCGTCAATAAGAAGGTCCAAGGGATACAGTAAACCTGAAGTGAAGCATCGGAATCTATAACTAGTGTCAATGGAATGGTTCAAAACATAGACAGTAAGTAGAGTCAGTCTTCATGTACTTAAGTCGGCATTGTGCTTTTGTATTTAATTCCGATGCAATTTCTGTGTTTCATCGTCAATAAGAAGGTCAGAGGGGTACAGTAAACCTGAAGTGAAGCATCGGAATCTACAACTAGTGTCACAGGAATGGTTCAAAACATAGACAGTAAGAAGAGTCAGTCTCCTTGTACTTAATTCTGCACTGTGCCTTTTGTAATTAATTCCGATGCAATTTCTTTGTTTCATCGTCAATATGAAGGTCCAAGGGATATAGTAAACCTGAAGTGAACCATCGGAATTTATAACTAGTGTCACGGGAATGGTTCAAACATAGTCAGTAAGAAGAGTCAGTCTTCTTGTACTTAAGTCGGCATTTTGCCTTTTCTATTTAAATCCGATGCAATTTCTGTGTTTCATCGTCAATAAGAAGGACCAAGGGATACAGTACACCTGAAGTGAAGCATCGGAATCCATAACTAGTGTCACAGGAATGGTTCAACACATAGTCAGTAAGAAGAATTAGTCTTCTTGTACTTAAGTCAGCATTGTGCCTTTTGTATTTAATTCCGATGCAATTTCTGTGTTTCATGGTCAATAAGAAGGTCCAAGGGATACAGTAAACCCGGAGTGAAGCATCGTAATCTGTAACTAGTGTCACAGGAATGGTTCAAAACATAGACAGTAAGAAGAGTCAGTCTTCTTGTACTTACGTCGGCATAGTGCCTTTTCTATTTAATTCCGATGCAATTTGTGTGTTTCAACGTCAATAAGAAGGTCCAAGGGATACAGTAAACCTGGAGTGTAGCATCGGAATCAATAACTAGTGTCACAGGAATGGTTCAAAACATAGATAGTAAGAAGAGTCAGTCTTCGTGTACTTAAGTCGGCATTTTGCCTTTTGTATTTAATTCCGATGCAATTTCTGTGTTTTATCGTCAATAAGAAGGTCCAAGGCATACAGTAAACCTCAGGTGAAGCATCGGAATCTATAAGTAGTGTCACAGGAATGGTTCAAAACATAGTCAGTAAGAAGAGTCAGTCTTCTTGTACTTATGACGGCATTGTACCTTTCCTATTTAATTCCGATGCAATTTCTGTGTTTCATCGTCAATAACAAGGTCCAAGGGATACAGTAAACCTGAAGTGAAGCATCGGAATCTATAACTAGTGTCAATGGAATGGTTCAAAACATAGACAGTAAGTAGAGTCAGTCTTCATGTACTTAAGTCGGCATTGTGCTTTTGTATTTAATTCCGATGCAATTTCTGTGTTTCATCGTCAATAAGAAGGTCAGAGGGGTACAGTAAACCTGAAGTGAAGCATCGGAATCTACAACTAGTGTCACAGGAATGGTTCAAAACACAGACAGTAAGAAGAGTCAGTCTCCTTGTACTTAATTCTGCACTGTGCCTTTTGTAATTAATTCCGATGCAATTTCTTTGTTTCATCGTCAATATGAAGGTCCAAGGGATATAGTAAACCTGAAGTGAACCATCGGAATTTATAACTAGTGTCACGGGAATGGTTCAAACATAGTCAGTAAGAAGAGTCAGTCTTCTTGTACTTAAGTCGGCATTGTGCCTTTTCTATTTAAATCCGATGCAATTTCTGTGTTTCATCGTCAATAAGAAGGACCAAGGGATACAGTACACCTGAAGTGAAGCATCGGAGTCTATAACTAGTGTCACAGTACTGGTTGAAAAATAGACAGTAAGAAGAGTCAGTCTTCTTGAACTGAAATCGGCATTGTGCATTTTGTATTTAATTCCGATGCAATTTCTGTGTTTCATCGTCAATAAGAAGGACATAGGGATACAGTAAACCTGAAGTGAAGCATCGGAATCCATAACTAGTGTCACAGGAATGGTTCAAATCATAGTCAGTAAGAAGAGTTAGTCTTCTTGTACTTAAGTCAGCATTGTGCCTTTTGTATTTAATTCCGATGCAATTTCTGTGTTTCATCGTCAATAAGAAGGTCCAAGAGATACAGTAAACCCGGAGTGAAGCATCGTAATCTGTAACTAGTGTCACAGGAATGGTTCAAAACATAGACAGTAAGAAGAGTCAGTCTTCTTGTACTTACGTCGGCATAGTGCCTTTTCTATTTAATTCCGATGCAATTTGTGTGTTTCAACGTCAATAAGAAGGTCCAAGGGATACAGTAAACCTGGAGTGTAGCATCGGAATCAATAACTAGTGTCACAGGAATGGTTCAAAACATAGATAGTAAGAAGAGTCAGTCTTCGTGTACTTAAGTCGGCATTTTGCCTTTTGTATTTAATTCCGATGCAATTTCTGTGTTTTATCGTCAATAAGAAGGTCCAAGGCATACAGTAAACCTCAGGTGAAGCATCGGAATCTATAAGTAGTGTCACAGGAATGGTTCAAAACATAGTCAGTAAGAAGAGTCAGTCTCCTTGTACTTAAGTCGGCATTGTACGTTTCTATTAAATTCCGATGCAATTTCTATGTTTCATCGTCAATAACAAGGTCCAAGGGATACAGTAAACCTGGAGTGAAGCATCGAAATCTATAACTAGTGTCAATGGAATATTTTAAAACATAGACAGTAAGAAGAGTCAGTCTCCTTGTACTTTATTCTGCACTGTGCCTTTTGTATTTAATTCCGATGCAATTTCTGTGTTTCATCGTCAATAAGAAGGTCCAAGGGATGCAGTAAAACTGGAGTGAAGCATCGGAATCTATAACTAGTGTCACAGAAATGGTTCAAAACATAGACAGTAAGAAGAGTCAGTCTTCTTGTACTTAATTTGGCATTGTGCCTTTTGTATTTAATTCCGATGCAATTTCTGTGTTTCATCGACAATAACAAGGTCCAAGGGATACAGTAAACCTCAAGTGAAGCATCGGAATTTATAACGGGTGTCACAGGAATGGTTCAAACATAGTCAGTAGGAAGAGTCGGTCTTCATGTACTTAAGTCGGCATTGTGCCTTTTCTATTTAATTCCGATGCAATTTCTGAGTTTCATCGTCAATAAGAAAGTCCAAGGGATACAGTAAACATGAAGTGAAGCATCGGAATTTATAACTTGTGTCAATGTAATGGTTCAAAACATTGTCAGTAAGAAGAGTCAGTCTTCTTGTACTTAAGTCGGCATTGTGCCTTTTCTATTTATTTCCGATGCAATTTCTGTGTTTCATCGTCAATAAGAAGGTCCATGGGATATAGTAAACCTGGAGTGAAGCATCGGAAGCTATTACTAGTGTCACAGGAATGGTTCAAAACATAGACAGTAAGAAGAGTCAGTCTTCTTGTACTTACGTCGACATTGTGCCCTTTCTATTTAAATCCGATGCAATTACTGTGTATCATCGTCAATAGGAAGGTCCAAGGGATACAGTAAACCTGAAGTGAAGCTTCGGAATCTATAGCTAGTGTCACAGGAATGGTTCAAAACATAGACAGTAAGAAGTGTCAGTCTTCTTGTACTTAAGTCGGCATGGTGCCTTTTGTATTTAATTCCGATGCAATTTCTGTGTTTCATCGTCAATATGAAGGTCAGAGGGGTACAGTAAACCTGAAACCTGAAGTGAAGCATCGTAATCTATAGTTAGTGTCACAGGAATGGTTCAAAACATAGACAGTAAGAAGAGTCAGTCTTCTTGTACTTAATTCTGCTTTGTGCCTATTGTATTTAATTCCGATGCATTTTCTGTGTTTCATCGTCAATAAGAAGATCAGAGCGATACAGTAATTCTGAAGTGAAGCATCGGAGTCTATAACTAGTGTCACAGGAATAGTTAAAATCATAGACAGTAAGAATAGTCAGACTTCTTTTACTTAAGTCGGCATTGTGCCTTTTGTATTTAATTCCGGTGCAATTTCTGTGTTTCATCGTCAATAAGAGGGTGCAAGGGATACAGTAAACCTGAAGTGAAGCATCGGAATCTATAACTAGTGTCATAGTAATGGTTCAAAACATGGACAGTAGGAAGAGTCAGTCTTCTTGTACTTAAGTCGGCATTGTGCCGTTTGTATTTAATTCCGATGCAATTTCTGTGTTTCATCGTCAATAAGAAGGTCCAAGGTATACAGTAAACCTGAAGTGAAGCATCTGATAACTAGTGTCACAGGAATGGTTCAAAACATAGTCAGTAAGATGAGTCAAACATCTTATACTTAAGTCGGCATTGTGCCTTTTCTATTTAATTCCGATGCAATTTCTGTGTTTCATCGTCAATAAGAAGGTCCAAGGGATACAGTAAATGTGGAGTGAAGCATCGGAATCTATAACTAGTGTCCATGGAATGGTTCAAAACATAGTCAGTAAGAAGAGTCAGTCTTCTTGTACTTAAGTCGGCATTGCGCCATTTCTATTTAATTTCGATGCAATTCCTGTGTTTCATCGTCAATAAGAAGGTCCAAGGGATATAGTAAACCTGGAGTGAAGCATCGGATTCTGTAACTAGTGTCACACGAATGGTTCAAACATAGACAGTAAGATGAGTCAGTCTTCTTGAACTTAATTCTGCATTGTGCCTTTGTATTTAATTCCGATGCAATTTCTGTGTTTCATCGTCAATAAGAAGGTCCAAGGGATACAGTAAATCCGAAGTGAAGCATCGGAATCTATAACTAGTGTCACAGGAATGGTTCAAAACATAGTCAGTAAGGAGAGTCAGTCTTCTTGTACTTAAGTCGGCATTGTGACTTTTGTATTTAATTCCGATGCATTTTCTGTGTTTCATCGCCAATAAGAAGGTCCAAGGGATACAGTAAACCTGAAGTGAAGCATCGGAATTTATAACTGGTGTCACAGGAAGGGTTCAAAACATAGTCAGTAAGGAGAGTCAGTCTTCTTGTACTTTAGTCGGCATTGTGCCTTTTGTGTTTAATTCCGATGCAATTGCTGTGCTTCATCGTCAATAAGGAGGACCAAGGGATACAGTAAACCTGGAGTGAAGCATCGGAATCTATAACTAGTGTCACAGGGATGGTTCAAAACATAGACAGTAAGAAGAGTCAGTCTTCTTGTACTTAAGTCGGCATTGTGCCTTTTCTATTTAATTCCGATACAATTTCTGTGTTTCATCGTCAATAAGAAGGTCAGAGGGATACAGTAATCCTGAAGTGAAGCATCGGAATCTATAACTAGTGTCACAGGGATGGTTCAAAACATAGACAGTAAGAAGAGTCAGTCTTCTTGTCCTTAAGTCGGCATTGTGCCTTTTGTATTTAATTCCGATGCAATTTCTGTGCTTCATCGTCAATAAGAAGGTCCAAGGTATACAGTAAACCTGAAGTGAAGCATCTGAACTATAACTAGTGTCACAGGAATGGTTCAAAACATAGTGAGTAAGAAGAGTCAGACTTCTTGTACTTAATTCTGCTTTGTGCATTTTGTATTTAATTCCGATGCAATTTCTGTGCTTCATCGTCAATAAGAAGGTCCAAGGTATACAGTAAACCTGAAGTGAAGCATCTCATCTATAACTAGTGTCACAGGAATGGTTCAAAACATAGTAAGTAAGAAGAGTCAAACTTCTTGTACTTAAAACGGCATTGTGCCTTTTCTATTTAATTCCGATGCAATTTCTGTGTTTCAACGTCAATAAGAAGGTCCAAGGAATACATAAACGTGGAGTGTAGCATCGGAATCTATAACTAGTGTCAATGGAATGCTTCAAAACATAGTGAGTAAGAAGAGTCAGTCTTCTTGTACTTAAGTCGGCATTGTGCCTGTTCTATTTAATTTCGATGCAATTCCTGTGTTTCATCGTCAATAAGAAGGTCCAAGGGATATAGTAAACCTGGAGTGAAGCATCGGATTCTATAACTAGTGTCACAGGAATGGTTCAAAACATAGACAGTGAGAAGAGTCAGTCTTCTTGTACTTAATTCGGCTTTGTGCCTTTTGTATTTAATTCCGATGCAATTTCTGTGTTTCATCGTCAATAAGAAGGTCCAAGGGATGCAGTAAACCTGAAGTGAAGCATCGGAGTCTATAACTAGTGTCACAGGACTGGTTCAAAAATAGACAGTAAGATGAGTCAGTCTTCTTGAACTTAATTCTGCATTGTGCCTTTTGTATTTAATTCCGATGCAATTTCTGTGTTTCATCGCCAATAAGAAGGTCCAAGGGATACAGTAAACCTGAAGTGAAGCATCGGAATCTATAACTAGTGTCACAGGAATGGTTCAAAACATAGTCAGTAAGGAGAGTCAGTCTTCTTGTACTTAAGTCGGCATTGTGCCTTTTGTATTTAATTCCGATGCATTTTCTGTGTTTCATCGTCAATAAGAAGGTCCAAGGGATACAGTAAACCTGAAGTGAAGCATCGTAATTTATAACTAGTGTCACAGGAAGGGTTCAAAACATAGTAAGTAAGGAGAGTCAGTCTTCTTGTACTTTAGTCTGCATTGTGCCTTTTGTATTTAATTCCGATGCAATTGCTGTGTTTCATCGTCAATAAGAAGGACCAAGGGATACAGTAAACCTGGAGTGAAGCATCGGAATCAATAACTAGTGTCACAGGGATGGTTCAAAACATAGACAGTAAGAAGAGTCAGTCTAGTTGTACTTAAGTCGGCATTGTGCCTTTTCTATTTATTTCCGATGCAATTTCTGTGTTTCATCGTCAATAAGAAGGTCAGAGGGATACAGTAATCCTGAAGTGGAGCATCGGTATCTATAAGTAGTGTCACAGGAATGGTTCAAAACAAGGTCAGTAAGAAAACTCAGTCTTCTTGTCCTTAAGTCGGCTTTGTGCCTTTTGTATTTAATTCCGATGCAATTTCTGTGTTTTATCGTCAATAAGAAGGTCCAAGGCATACAGTAAACCTCAGGTGAAGCATCGGAATCTATAAGTAGTGTCACAGGAATGGTTCAAAACATAGTCAGTAAGAAGAGTCAGTCTCCTTGTACTTAAGTCGGCATTGTACGTTTCTATTAAATTCCGATGCAATTTCTATGTTTCATCGTCAATAACAAGGTCCAAGGGATACAGTAAACCTGGAGTGAAGCATCGAAATCTATAACTAGTGTCAATGGAATATTTTAAAACATAGACAGTAAGAAGAGTCAGTCTCCTTGTACTTTATTCTGCACTGTGCCTTTTGTATTTAATTCCGATGCAATTTCTGTGTTTCATCGTCAATAAGAAGGTCCAAGGGATGCAGTAAAACTGGAGTGAAGCATCGGAATCTATAACTAGTGTCACAGAAATGGTTCAAAACATAGACAGTAAGAAGAGTCAGTCTTCCTGTACTTAATTTGGCATTGTGCCTTTTGTATTTAATTCCGATGCAATTTCTGTGTTTCATCGACAATAACAAGGTCCAAGGGATACAGTAAACCTCAAGTGAAGCATCGGAATTTATAACGGGTGTCACAGGAATGGTTCAAACATAGTCAGTAGGAAGAGTCGGTCTTCATGTACTTAAGTCGGCATTGTGCCTTTTGTATTTAATTCCGATGCATTTTCTGTGTTTCATCGTCAATAAGAAGGTACAAGGAATACAGTAAACCTGAAGAGAAGCATCGAAATCTATAACTAGTGTCACAGGAATGGTTCAAAACATAGACAGTAAGAAGAGTCAGTCTTATTGTACTTAAGTCGGCATTGTGCCCTTTGTATTTAATTCCGATGCAATTTCTGTGTTTCATCGTCAACAAGAAGGTCCAAGGTATACAGTAAATCTGTAGTGATGCATCGGATCTACGACTAGTGTCACAGGAATGGTTCAAAACATAGTCGGTAAGAAGAGTCAGTCTTCTTGTACTTAAGTCGGCATTGTGCCTTTTCTATTTAATTCCGATGCAATTTCTGAGTTTCATCGTCAATAAGAAAGTCCAAGGGATACAGTAAACATGAAGTGAAGCATCGGAATTTATAACTTGTGTCAATGTAATGGTTCAAAACATTGTCAGTAAGAAGAGTCAGTCTTCTTGTACTTAAGTCGGCATTGTGCCTTTTCTATTTATTTCCGATGCAATTTCTGTGTTTCATCGTCAATAAGAAGGTCCATGGGATATAGTAAACCTGGAGTGAAGCATCGGAAGCTATTACTAGTGTCACAGGAATGGTTCAAAACATAGACAGTAAGAAGAGTCAGTCTTCTTGTACTTACGTCGACATTGTGCCCTTTCTATTTAAATCCGATGCAATTACTGTGTATCATCGTCAATAGGAAGGTCCAAGGGATACAGTAAACCTGAAGTGAAGCTTCGGAATCAATAGCTAGTGTCACAGGAATGGTTCAAAACATAGACAGTAAGAAGTGTCAGTCTTCTTGTACTTAAGTCGGCATGGTGCCTTTTGTATTTAATTCCGATGCAATTTCTGTGTTTCATCGTCAATATGAAGGTCAGAGGGGTACAGTAAACCTGAAACCTGAAGTGAAGCATCGTAATCTATAGTTAGTGTCACAGGAATGGTTCAAAACATAGACAGTAAGAAGAGTCAGTCTTCTTGTACTTAATTCTGCTTTGTGCCTATTGTATTTAATTCCGATGCATTTTCTGTGTTTCATCGTCAATAAGAAGATCAGAGCGATACAGTAATTCTGAAGTGAAGCATCGGAGTCTATAACTAGTGTCACAGGAATAGTTCAAAACATAGTCAGTAAGAATAGTCAGTCTTATTGTACTTAGGTCATCATTGTGCATTTTCTATTTAATTGTGATGCAATTTCTGTGTTTCATCGTCAATATGAATGTCCAAGGGATACAGTAAACCAGGAGTTAAGCATCGGAATCTATAACTAGTGTCACAGGAATGGTTAAAATCATAGACAGTAAGAATAGTCAGACTTCTTTTACTTAAGTCGGCATTGTGCCTTTTGTATTTAATTCCGGTGCAATTTCTGTGTTTCATCGTCAATAAGAAGGTCCAAGAGATACAGTAAACCTGGAGTGAAGCATCGGAGTGTATAACTAATGTCACAGGAGTGGTTCAGAAATAGACAGTAAGAAGAGTCAACCTTCTTGAACTTAATTCGGCATTGTGCCTTTTGAATTTAATTCCGATGCAATTTCTGTGTTTCATCGACAATAAGAAGGTCCAAGGGATACAGTAAACCCGGAGTGAAGCATCGTTATCTGTAACTAGTGTCACAGGAATGGTTCAAAACATAGACAGTAGGAACAGTCGGTCTTCATGTACTTAAGTCGGCATTGTGCCTTTTGCATTTAATTCCGATGCATTTTCTGTGTTTCATCGTCAATAAGAAGGTGCAAGGGATACAGTAAACCTGAAGTGAAGCATCGGAATCTATAACTAGTGTCATAGTAATGGTTCAAAACATGGACAGTAGGAAGAGTCAGTCTTCTTGTACTTAAGTCGGCATTGTGCCGTTTGTATTTAATTCCGATGCAATTTCTGTGTTTCATCGTCAATAAGAAGGTCCAAGGTATACAGTAAACCTGAAGTGAAGCATCTGATAACTAGTGTCACAGGAATGGTTCAAAACATAGTCAGTAAGAAGAGTCAAACATCTTATACTTAAGTCGGCATTGTGCCTTTTCTATTTAATTCCGATGCAATTTCTGTGTTTCATCGTCAATAAGAAGGTCCAAGGGATACAGTAAATGTGGAGTGAAGCATCGGAATCTATAACTAGTGTCCATGGAATGGTTCAAAACATAGTCAGTAAGAAGAGTCAGTCTTCTTGTACTTAAGTCGGCATTGCGCCATTTCTATTTAATTTCGATGCAATTCCTGTGTTTCATCGTCAATAAGAAGGTCCAAGGGATATAGTAAACCTGGAGTGAAGCATCGGATTCTGTAACTAGTGTCACACGAATGGTTCAAACATAGACAGTAAGATGAGTCAGTCTTCTTGAAATTAATTCTGCATTGTGCCTTTGTATTTAATTCCGATGCAATTTCTGTGTTTCATCGTCAATAAGAAGGTCCAAGGGATACAGTAAATCTGAAGTGAAGCATCGGAATCTATAACTAGTGTCACAGGAATGGTTCAAAACATAGTCAGTAAGGAGAGTCAGTCTTCTTGTACTTAAGTCGGCATTGTGACTTTTGTATTTAATTCCGATGCATTTTCTGTGTTTCATCGCCAATAAGAAGGTCCAAGGGATACAGTAAACCTGAAGTGAAGCATCGGAATTTATAACTGGTGTCACAGGAAGGGTTCAAAACATAGTCAGTAAGGAGAGTCAGTCTTCTTGTACTTTAGTCGGCATTGTGCCTTTTGTGTTTAATTCCGATGCAATTGCTGTGTTTCATCGTCAATAAGGAGGACCAAGGGATACAGTAAACCTGGAGTGAAGCATCGGAATCTATAACTAGTGTCACAGGGATGGTTCAAAACATAGACAGTAAGAAGAGTCAGTCTTCTTGTACTTAAGTCGGCATTGTGCCTTTTCTATTTAATTCCGATACAATTTCTGTGTTTCATCGTCAATAAGAAGGTCAGAGGGATACAGTAATCCTGAAGTGAAGCATCGGAATCTATAACTAGTGTCACAGGGATGGTTCAAAACATAGACAGTAAGAAGAGTCAGTCTTCTTGTCCTTAAGTCGGCATTGTGCCTTTTGTATTTAATTCCGATGCAATTTCTGTGCTTCATCGTCAATAAGAAGGTCCAAGGTATACAGTAAACCTGAAGTGAAGCATCTGAACTATAACTAGTGTCACAGGAATGGTTCAAAACATAGTGAGTAAGAAGAGTCAGACTTCTTGTACTTAATTCTGCTTTGTGCATTTTGTATTTAATTCCGATGCAATTTCTGTGCTTCATCGTCAATAAGAAGGTCCAAGGTATACAGTAAACCTGAAGTGAAGCATCTCATCTATAACTAGTGTCACAGGAATGGTTCAAAACATAGTAAGTAAGAAGAGTCAAACTTCTTGTACTTAAAACGGCATTGTGCCTTTTCTATTTAATTCCGATGCAATTTCTGTGTTTCAACGTCAATAAGAAGGTCCAAGGAATACATAAACGTGGAGTGTAGCATCGGAATCTATAACTAGTGTCAATGGAATGCTTCAAAACATAGTGAGTAAGAAGAGTCAGTCTTCTTGTACTTAAGTCGGCATTGTGCCTGTTCTATTTAATTTCGATGCAATTCCTGTGTTTCATCGTCAATAAGAAGGTCCAAGGGATATAGTAAACCTGGAGTGAAGCATCGGATTCTATAACTAGTGTCACAGGAATGGTTCAAAACATAGACAGTGAGAAGAGTCAGTCTTCTTGTACTTAATTCGGCTTTGTGCCTTTTGTATTTAATTCCGATGCAATTTCTGTGTTTCATCGTCAATAAGAAGGTCCAAGGGATGCAGTAAACCTGAAGTGAAGCATCGGAGTCTATAACTAGTGTCACAGGACTATTTCAAAAATAGACAGTAAGATGAGTCAGTCTTCTTGAACTTAATTCTGCATTGTGCCTTTTGTATTTAATTCCGATGCAATTTCTGTGTTTCATCGCCAATAAGAAGGTCCAAGGGATACAGTAAACCTGAAGTGAAGCATCGGAATCTATAACTAGTGTCACAGGAATGGTTCAAAACATAGTCAGTAAGGAGAGTCAGTCTTCTTGTACTTAAGTCGGCATTGTGCCTTTTGTATTTAATTCCGATGCATTTTCTGTGTTTCATCGTCAATAAGAAGGTCCAAGGGATACAGTAAACCTGAAGTGAAGCATCGTAATTTATAACTAGTGTCACAGGAAGGGTTCAAAACATAGTAAGTAAGGAGAGTCAGTCTTCTTGTACTTTAGTCTGCATTGTGCCTTTTGTATTTAATTCCGATGCAATTGCTGTGTTTCATCGTCAATAAGAAGGACCAAGGGATACAGTAAACCTGGAGTGAAGCATCGGAATCAATAACTAGTGTCACAGGGATGGTTCAAAACATAGACAGTAAGAAGAGTCAGTCTAGTTGTACTTAAGTCGGCATTGTGCCTTTTCTATTTATTTCCGATGCAATTTCTGTGTTTCATCGTCAATAAGAAGGTCAGAGGGATACAGTAATCCTGAAGTGGAGCATCGGTATCTATAAGTAGTGTCACAGGAATGGTTCAAAACAAGGTCAGTAAGAAAACTCAGTCTTCTTGTCCTTAAGTCGGCTTTGTGCCTTTTGTATTTAATTCCGGTGCAATTTCTGTGTTTCATCGTGAATAAGAAGATCCAAGGGTTACAGTAAACCTGGAGTGAAGCATCGGAATCTATAACTAGTGTCACAGGAATGGTTCAAAACATAGACAGTAAGAAGAGTCAGACTTCTTGTACTTAATTCTGCTTTGTGCATTTTGTGTTTAATTCCGATGCAATTTCTGTGTTTCATCGACAATAAGAAGGTCCAAGGGATACAGTAAACCTGAAGTGAAGCTTCGGAATTTATAACTAGTGTCACAGGAATGGTTCAAAGCATAGTCAGTAAGAAGAGTCAGTCTTCTTGTACTTAAGTCGGCATTGTGCCTTTTGTATTTAATTCCGATGCAATTTCTGTAGTTCATCGTCAATAAGCAGGTCCAAGGGATGCAGTAAACCTGGAGTGAAGCATCGGAATCTATAACTAGTGTCACAGGAATGGTACAAAACATAGTCAGTAAGAAGAGTCAGTCTTCTTGTACTTAAGTCGGCATTGTGCCTTTTCTATTTAATTCCGATGCAATTTCTGTGTTTCATCGTCAATAAGAAGGTCAGAGGGATACAATAAACCTGAAGTGAAGCATCGGAATCTATAACTAGTGTCACAGGAATGGTTCAAAGCAAAGTCAGTAAGAAGAGTCAGCATCTTGTCCTTAAGTCGGCATTGTGCGTTTTGTATTTAATTCCGATGCAATTCCTGTGTTTCATCGTCAATAAGAAGGTCCAAGGGATACAGTAAACTTGGAGTGAAGCATCGGAATCTGTAACTAGTGTCAATGGAATGGTTCAAAACATAGTCAGTAAGGAGAGTCAGTCTTCTTTTACTTAAGTCGGCATTGTGCCTTTTCTAATTAATTCCGATGCAATTTCTGTGTTTCATCGTCAATAAGAAGGTCCAAGGGATATAGTAAACCTGGAGTGAAGCATCGGAATCTATAACTAGTGTTACAGGAATGGTTCAAAACATAGACAGTAAAAAGAGTCAGTCTTCTTGTACTTACGTCGACATTGTGCCTTTTCTATTTAATTCCGATGCAATTTTTGTGTTTCATCGTCAATAAGAAGGTCAGAGGGATACAATAAACCTGAAGTGAGGCATCGGAATCTATAACTAGTGTCACAGGAATGGTTCAAACAAAGTCAGTAAGAAGAGTCACTCTTCTTGTCCTTAAGTCGGCATTGTGCCTTTTGTATTTAATTCCGATGCAATTTCTGTGTTTCATCGTCAATAAGGTGGTCCAAGGGATACAGTAAACCTGAAGTGAAGCTTCGGAATCTATAGCTAGTGTCACAGGAATGCTTTAAAACATAGTCAGTAAGAAGAGTCAGTCTTCTTGTCCTTATGTCGGCATTGTGCCTTTTGTAATTAATTCCGATGCAATTTAAGTGTTTCATCGTCAATAAGAAGGTCCAAGGGATACAGTAAACCTGGAGTGAAGCATCGGAATCTATAACTACTGTCACAGGACTGGTTCCAAACATAGACAGTAAGAAGAGTCAGTCTTCTTGACCTTAATTCTGCTTCGTGCCTTTTGTATTTAATTCCGATGCAATTTCTGTGTTTCATCGTCAATAAGAAGGTCCAAGGTATACAGTAAAAATGAAGTGAAGCATCGGATCTATAACTAGTGTCACAGGAATGGTTCAAAACATAGTCAGTAAGAAGAGTCAGGTTTTTGTACTTAAGTCGGCATTGTGCCTTTTCTATTTAATTCCGATGCAATTTCTGTGTTTCATCGTCAATAAGAATGTGCAAGGGATACAGTAAACCTGGAGTGAAGCATCGGAATTTATAACTAGTGTCACAGGAATGGTTCAAAACATAGTCCGTAAGAAGAGTCAGTCTTCTTGTACTTAAGTCGGCATTGTGCCTTTTTATTTAATTCCGATGCAATTTCTGTGTTTCATCGTCAATAAGAGGTCAGAGGGGTACAATAAATCTGAAGTGAAGCATCGGAGTCTATAACTAGTGTCACAGGATTGGTTTAAAGCAAAGTCAGTAAGAAGAGTCAGTCTTCTTGTCCTTAGGTCGGCATTGTGCTTTTTCTATTTAATTCCGATGCAATTTCTGTGTTTCATCGTCAAAAAGAAGGTCCAAGGGATACAGTAAACATGGAGTGAAGCATCGGAATCTATAACTGGTGTCAATGGAATGGTTCAAAACATAGTCAGTAAGAAGAGTCAGTCTTCTTGTACTTAAGTCGGCATTGTGCTTTTTCTATTTAATTCCGATGCAATTTCTGTGTTTCATCGTCAATAAGAAGGTCCAAGGGATATAGTAAGCCTGGAGTGAAGCATCGGAATCTATAACTAGTGTCACAGGAATGGTTCAAAACATAGACAGTAAGAAGAGTCAGTCTTCTTTTACTTACGTCGACATTGTGCCTTTTGTATTTAATTCCGATGCAATTTCTGTGTTTCATCGTCAATAAGAAGGTTAGAGGGATACAATAAACCTGAAGTGAAGCATCGGAATCTATAACTAGTGTCACAGGAATGGTTCAAAACAAAGTAAGTAAGAAGAGTCAGTCTTCTTGTCCTTAAGTCGGCATTGTGCCTTTTGTATTTAATTCCGATGCAATTTCTGTGTTTCATCGTCAATAAGAAGGTCCAAGGGATGCAGTAAACCTGAAGTGAAGCTACGGAAACTATAGCTTGTGTCACAGGAATGCTTCAAAACATAGTCAGTAATAAGAGTCAGTTTTCTTGTCCTTATGTCGGCATTGTGCTTTTGTAATTAATTCCGATGCAATTTCTGTGTTTCATCGTCAATAAGAAGGTCCAAGGGATACAGTAAACCTGGAGTGAAGCATCGGATCTATAACTAGTGTCACAGGAATGGTTCAAAACAAGGTCAGTAAGAAGACTCAGTCAACTTGTCCTTAAGTCGGCATTGTGCCTTTTGTATTTAATTCCGACGCAATTTCTGTGTTTCATCGTCAATAAGAATGTCCAAGGGGTGGAGTAAACCTGGAGTGAAGCATCGGAATCTATAACTAGTGTCACAGGAATGGTTCAAAGCATAGACAGTAAGAAGAGTCCGACTTCTTGTACTTAACCCTGCTTTGTGCATTTTGTATTTAATTCCGATGCAATTTCTGTGTTTCATCGTCAATAAGAAGGTCCAAGGGATACAGTAAACATGAAGTGAAGCATCGGAATTTATAACTAGTGTCACAGGAATGGTTCATAACATAGACAGTAGGAGGAGTCGGTCTTCATGTACTTAAGTCGGCATTGTGCCTTTTGCATTTAATTCCGATGCATTTTCTGTGTTTCATCGTCAATAAGAAGGTCCAAGGGATACAGTAAACCTGAAGTGAAGCATCGGAATCTATAACTAGTGTCACAGGAATGGTTCAAAACATAGACAGTAGGAAGAGCCTGTCTTGTTGTACTGAAATCGGCATTGTGCCGTTTGTATTTAATTCCGATGCAATTTCTGTGTTTCATCGTCAATAAGAAGGTCCAAGGTATACAGTAAACCTGAAGTGAAGAATCTGATCTATAACTAGTGTCACAGGAATGGTTCAAAACATAGTGAGTAAGAAGAGTCAGTCTTCTTGTACTTAAGTTGGCATTGTGCCTTTTGTATTTAATTTCGATGCAATTCCTGTGTTTCATTGTCAATAAGAAGGTCCAAGGGATATAGTAAACCTGGAGTGAAGCATCGGATTCTATAACTAGTGTCACAGGACTGGTTCAAAAATAGACAGTAAGATGAGTCAGTCTTCTTGAACTTATTTCTGCATTGTGCCCTTTGTATTTAATTCCGATGCAATTGCTGTGTGTCATCGTCAATAAGAAGGACCAAGGGATACAGTAAACTTGAAGTGAAGCATCGGAATCTATAACTAGTGTCACAGGGATGGTTCAAAACATAGACTGTAAGAAGAGTCAGTCTTCTTGTACTTAAGTCGGCATAGTGCCTTTTCTATTTAATTCCGATGCAATTTGTGTGTTTCATCGTCAATAAGAAAGTCCAAGGGATACAGTAAACCTGGAGTGAAGCATCGGAATCTATAACTAGTGTCAATGGTGTGGTTCAAAACATGGACGGTAAGAAGAGTCAGTCTTCTTGTATTTAAGTCGGCATTGTGCCTTTTGGATTTAATTACGATGCAATGTCTGTGTTTCATTGTCATTAAGAAGGTCAGAGGGATACAGTAAACCTGAAGTGAAGCATCGGAATCTATAGCTAGTGTCACAGGACTGGTTCAAAACATAGTCAGTAAGAAGAGTCAATCTTGTTGTCCTTAAGTCGGCATTGTGACTTTTGTATTTAATTCCGATGCAATTTCTGTGTTTCATCGTCAGTAAGAAGGTCCAAGGGATGCAGTAAAACAGGAGTGAAGCATCGGAATCTATAACTAGTGTCACAGAAATGTTTCAAACATAGACAGTAAGAAGAGTCAGTCTTCTTGTACTTAATTCGGCATTGTGCCTTTTGTATTTAATTCCGATGCAATATCTGTGTTTCATCGTCAATAACAAGGTCCAAGGGATACAGTAAACCTCAAGTGAAGCATCGGAATTTATAACGGGTGTCACAGGAATGGTTCAAACATAGTCAGTAGGAAGAGTCGGTCTTCAAGTACTTAAGTCGGCATTGTGCCTTTTGTATTTAATTCCGATGCATTTTCTGTGTTTCATCGTCAATAAGAAGGTCGAAGGAATACAGTAAACCTGAAGTGAAGCATCGAAATCTATAACTAGTGTCAATGGAATGGTTCAAAGCATAGACAGTAAGAAGAGTCAGTCTTATTGTACTTAAGTCGGCATTGTGCCGTTTGTATTTAATTCCGAAGCAATTTCTGTGTTTCATCGTCAACAAGAAGGTCCAAGGTATACAGTAAATCTGTAGTGATGCATCGGATCTATGACTAGTGTCACAGGAATGGTTCAAAACATAGTCAGTAAGAAGAGTCAGTCTTCTTGTACTTAAGTCGGCATTGTGCCTGTTCTATTTAATTCCGATGCAATATCTGTGTTTCATCGTCAATAAGAAAGTCCAAGGGATACAGTAAACATGAAGAGAAGCATCGGAATTTATAACTAGTGTCAATGGAATGGTTCAAAACATTGTCTGTAAGAAGAGTCAGTCTTCTTGTACTTAAGTCGGCATTGTGCCTTTCT
Source organism: Schistocerca piceifrons (assembly GCF_021461385.2). NCBI lineage: Eukaryota > Metazoa > Arthropoda > Insecta > Orthoptera > Acrididae > Schistocerca > Schistocerca piceifrons. The sequence continues at coordinate 492,612 of NW_025727966.1, read as the reverse complement.
ATTTATTTCGGATGCAATTTCTGTGTTTCATCGTCAATAAGATGGTCCATGGGATATAGTAAACCTGGAGTGAAGCATCGGAATCTATTACTAGTGTCACAGGAATGGTTCAAAACATAGACAGTAAGAAGAGTCAGTCTTCTTGTACTTACGTCCACATTGTGCCCTTTCAATTTAAATCCGATGCAATTTCTGTGTTTCATCGGCAATATGAAGGTCCAAGTGATACAGTAAACCTGAAGTGAAGCTTCGGAATCTATAGCTAGTGTCACAGGAATGGTTCAAAACATAGACAGTAAGTAGTGTCAGTCTTCTTGTCCTTAAGTCGGCATTGTGCCTTTTGTAATTAATTCCGAAGCAATTTCTGTGATTCATCCTCAATAAGAAGGTCCAAGGGATACAGTAAACCTGGAGTGAAGCATCGGAATCTATAACTAGTGTCACAGGAATGGTTCAAAACATAGACAGTAAGAAGAGTCAGTCCTCTTGTACTTAATTCTGCTTTGTGCCTTTTGTATTTAATTCCGATGCAATTTCTGTGGTTCATAGTCAATAAGAAGCTCCAAGGTATACAGTAAACCTGAAGTGAAGCATCGGAATTTATAACTAGTGTCACAGGAATGGTTCAAAACATAGTCAGTAAGGAGAGTCAGTCTTCTTGTACTTAAGTCGGCATGGTGCCTTTTGTATTTAATTCCGATGCAATTTCTGTGTTTCAACGTCAATAAGAAGGTCCAAGAGATACAGTAAACCTGGAGTGAAGCATCGGAGTCTATAACTAGTGTCACAGGAGTGGTTCAGAAATAGACAGTAAGAAGAGTCAACCTTCTTGAACTTAATTCGGCATTGTGCCTTTTGAATTTAATTCCGATGCAATTTCTGTCTTTCACCGTCAATAAGAAGGTCAGAGGGATACAGTAAACCTGAAGTGAAACATCGGAATTCATAACTAGTGTCACAGGAATGATTCAAAGCATAGTCAGTAAGAAGAGTTAGTCTTCTTGTACTTAAGTCGGCGTTGTGCCTTTTGTATTTTATTCCGAAGCAATTTCTGTGTTTCATCGTCATTAAGAAGGTCCAAGGGATACAGTAAACCTGGAGTGAAGCATCGGAATCTGTAACTAGTGTCACAGGAATGGTTCAAATCATAGACAGTAAGAAGAGTCAGTCTTCGAGTACTTCAGTCGGCATTTTGCCTTTTGTATTTAGTTCCGATGCAATTTTTGTGTTTCATCGTCAATGAGAATGTCCAAGGCATACAGTAAACCTGTAGTGAAGCATCGGGATCTATAACTAGTGTCACAGGAATGGTTCAAAACATAGACAGTAAGAAGAGTCAGTCTTCGTGTACTTAAGTCGGCATTTTGCCTTTTGTATTTAATTCCGTTGCAATTTCTGTGTTTCATCGTCAATAAGAAGGTCCAAGGGATACAGTAAACCTGAGGTGAAGCATCGGAATCTATAACTAGAGTCACAGGAAGGGTTCAAATCATAGTCAGTGAGAAGAGTCAGTCTTCTTGTACTTAAGACGGCATTGTACGTTTCCTATTTAATTCCGATGCAATTTCTGTGTTTCATCGTCAATAACAAGGTCCAAGGGATACAGTAAACCTGAAGTGAAGCATCGGAATCTATAACTAGTGTCAATGGAATGGTTCAAAACATAGACAGTAAGAAGAGTCAGTCATCATGTACTTAAGTCGGCATTGTGCCTTTTGTATTTAATTCCGATGAAATTTCTGTGTTTCATCGTCAATAAGAAGGTCCAAGGTATACAGTAAACCTGAAGTGAAGCATCTGATCTAAAACTAGTGTCACAGGAATGGTTCAAAACATAGTCAGCAAGAAGAGTCAAACTTGTTGTACTTAAGTCGGCATTGTGCCTTTTCTATTTAATTCCGATGCAATTTCTGTGTTTCATCGTCAATAAGAGGGTCCAAGGGATACAGTAAACGTGGAGTGAAGCATCGGAATCTAGAACTAGTGTCAATGGAATGGTTCAAACATAGTGAGTAAGAAGAGTCAGTCTTCTTGTACTTAAGTCGGCATTGTGCCTTTTCTATTTAATTTCGATGCAATTCCTGTGTTTCATCGTCAATAAAAAGGTCCAAGGGATATAGTAAACCTGGAGTGAAGCATCGGATTCTATAACTAGTGTTACAGGAATGGTTCAAAACATAGACAGTAAGAAGAGTCAGTCTTCTTGTACTTAATTCGGCTTTGTACATTTTGTATTTAATTCCGATGCAATTTCTGTGTTTCATCGTCAATAAGAAGGTCCAAGGGATATAGTAAACCTGGAGTGAAGCATCGGATTCTATAACTAGTGTCACAGGAATGGTTAAAACATAGACAGTAAGATGAGTCAGTCTTCTTGAACTTAATTCTGCATTGTGCCTTTTGTATTTAATTCCGATGCAATTTCTGTGTTTCATCGTCAATAAGAAGGTCCAAGGGATACAGTAAACCTGAGGTGAAGCATCGGAATCTATAACTAGTGTCACAGGAATGGTTCAAAACATAGTCAGTAAGGAGAGTCAGTCTTCTTGTACTTAAGTCGGCATTGTGCCTTTTGTATTTAATTCCGATGCATTTTCTGTGTTTCAGCGCCAATAAGAAGGTCCAAGGGATAAGTAAACCTGAACTGAAGCATTGGAATTTATAACTAGTGTCACAGGAAGGGTTCAAAACATAGTCAGTAAGGAGAGTCAGTCTTCTGGTACTTTAGTCGGCATTGTGCCTTTTGTATTTAACTCCGATGCAATTGCTGTGTTTCATCGTCAATAAGAAGGGCCAAGGGATACAGTAAACCTGGAGTGAAGCATTGGAATCTATAACTAGTGTCACAGGGATGGTTCAAAACATAGACAGTAAGAAGAGTCAGTCTTCTTGTACTTAAGTCGGCATTGTGCTTTTTCTATTTAATTCCGATGCAATTTCTGTGTTTCATCGTCAATATGAAGGTCCAAGGGATACAGTAAACCTGAAGTGAAGCTTCGGAATCTATAGCTAGTGCCACAGGAATGGTTCAAAACATAGACAGTAAGTAGTGTCAGTCTTCTTGTATTTAAGTCGGCATTGTGCCTTTTGTAATTAATTCCGAAGCAATTTCTGTGATTCATCCTCAATAAGAAGGTCCAAGGGATACAGTAAACCTGGAGTGAAGCATCGGAATCTATAACTAGTGTCACAGGAATGGTTCAAAACATAGACAGTAAGAAGAGTCAGTCCTCTTGTACTTAATTCTGCTTTGTGCCTTTTGTATTTAATTCCGATGCAATTTCTGTGGTTCATAGTCAATAAGAAGCTCCAAGGTATACAGTAAACCTGAAGTGAAGCATCGGACTTTATAACTAGTGTCACAGGAATGGTTCAAAACATAGTCAGTAAGGAGAGTCAGTCTTCTTGTACTTAAGTCGGCATGGTGCCTTTTGTATTTAATTCCGATGCAATTTCTGTGTTTCATCGTCAATAAGAAGGTCAGAGGGGTACAGTAAACCTGAAACCTGAAGCGAAGCATCGTAATCTATAGCTAGTGTCACAGGAATGGTTCAAAACATAGACAGTAAGAAGAGTCAGTCTTCTTGTACTTAATTCTGCTTTGTGCCTATTGTATTTAATTCCGATGCATTTTCTGTGTTTCATCGTCAATCAGAAGGTCAGAGCGATACAGTAATCCTGAAGTGAAGCATCGGAGTCTATAACTAGTGTCACAGGAATAGTTCAAAACATAGTCAGTAAGAATAGTCAGTCTTATTGTACTTAAGTCATCATTGTGCATTTTCTATTTAATTGTGATGCAATTTCTGTGTTTCATCGTCAATATGAAGGTCCAAGGAATACAGTAAACCAGGAGTTAAGCATCGGAATCTATAACTAGTGTCCCAGGAATAGTTCAAATCATAGACAGTAAGAAGAGTCAGACTTCTTTTAGTTAAGTCGGCATTCTGATTTCTGTATTTAATTCCGGTGCAATTTCTGTGTTTCATCGTCAATAAGAAGGTCCAAGAGATACAGTAAACCTGGAGTGAAGCATCGGAGTCTATAACTAGTGTCACAGGAGTGGTTCAGAAATAGACAGTAAGAAGAGTCAACCTTCTTGAACTTAATTCGGCATTGTGCCTTTTGAATTTAATTCCGATGCAATTTCTGTCTTTCACCGTCAATAAGAAGGTCAGAGGGATACAGTAAACCTGAAGTGAAGCATCGGAATTCATAACTAGTGTCACAGGAATGATTCAAAGCATAGTCAGTAAGAAGAGTTAGTCTTCTTGTACTTAAGTCGGCGTTGTGCCTTTTGTATTTTATTCCGAAGCAATTTCTGTGTTTCATCGTCATTAAGAAGGTCCAAGGGATACAGTAAACCTGGAGTGAAGCATCGGAATCTGTAACTAGTGTCACAGGAATGGTTCAAATCATAGACAGTAAGAAGAGTCAGTCTTCGAGTACTTCAGTCGGCATTTTGCCTTTTGTATTTAGTTCCGATGCAATTTTTGTGTTTCATCGTCAATGAGAATGTCCAAGGCATACAGTAAACCTGTAGTGAAGCATCGGGATCTATAACTAGTGTCACAGGAATGGTTCAAAACATAGACAGTAAGAAGAGTCAGTCTTCGTGTACTTAAGTCGGCATTTTGCCTTTTGTATTTAATTCCGTTGCAATTTCTGTGTTTCATCGTCAATAAGAAGGTCCAAGGGATACAGTAAACCTGAGGTGAAGCATCGGAATCTATAACTAGAGTCACAGGAAGGGTTCAAATCATAGTCAGTGAGAAGAGTCAGTCTTCTTGTACTTAAGACGGCATTGTACCTTTCCTATTTAATTCCGATGCAATTTCTGTGTTTCATCGTCAATAACAAGGTCCAAGGGATACAGTAAACCTGAAGTGAAGCATCGGAATCTATAACTAGTGTCAATGGAATGGTTCAAAACATAGACAGTAAGAAGAGTCAGTCATCATGTACTTAAGTCGGCATTGTGCCTTTTGTATTTAATTCCGATGAAATTTCTGTCTTTCATCGTCAATAAGAAGGTCCAAGGTATACAGTAAACCTGAAGTGAAGCATCTGATCTAAAACTAGTGTCACAGGAATAGTTCAAAACATAGTCAGCAAGAAGAGTCAAACTTGTTGTACTTAAGTCGGCATTGTGCCTTTTCTATTTAATTCCGATGCAATTTCTGTGTTTCATCGTCAATAAGAGGGTCCAAGGGATACAGTAAACGTGGAGTGAAGCATCGGAATCTAGAACTAGTGTCAATGGAATGGTTCAAAACATAGTGAGTAAGAAGAGTCAGTCTTCTTGTACTTAAGTCGGCATTGTGCCTTTTCTATTTAATTTCGATGCAATTCCTGTGTTTCATCGTCAATAAAAAGGTCCAAGGGATATAGTAAACCTGGAGTGAAGCATCGGATTCTATAACTAGTGTCACAGGAATGGTTCAAAACATAGACAGTAAGAAGAGTCAGTCTTCTTGTACTTAATTCGGCTTTGTACATTTTGTATTTAATTCCGATGCAATTTCTGTGTTTCATCGTCAATAAGAAGGTCCAAGGGATATAGTAAACCTGGAGTGAAGCATCGGATTCTATAACTAGTGTCACAGGAATGGTTAAAACATAGACAGTAAGATGAGTCAGTCTTCTTGAACTTAATTCTGCATTGTGCCTTTTGTATTTAATTCCGATGCAATTTCTGTGTTTCATCGTCAATAAGAAGGTCCAAGGGATACAGTAAACCTGAGGTGAAGCATCGGAATCTATAACTAGTGTCACAGGAATGGTTCAAAACATAGTCAGTAAGGAGAGTCAGTCTTCTTGTACTTAAGTCGGCATTGTGCCTTTTGTATTTAATTCCGATGCATTTTCTGTGTTTCAGCGCCAATAAGAAGGTCCAAGGGATAAGTAAACCTGAACTGAAGCATTGGAATTTATAACTAGTGTCACAGGAAGGGTTCAAAACATAGTCAGTAAGGAGAGTCAGTCTTCTGGTACTTTAGTCGGCATTGTGCCTTTTGTATTTAACTCCGATGCAATTGCTGTGTTTCATCGTCAATAAGAAGGGCCAAGGGATACAGTAAACCTGGAGTGAAGCATTGGAATCTATAACTAGTGTCACAGGGATGGTTCAAAACATAGACAGTAAGAAGAGTCAGTCTTCTTGTACTTAAGTCGGCATTGTGCTTTTTCTATTTAATTCCGATGCAATTTCTGTGTTTCATCGTCAATATGAAGGTCCAAGGGATACAGTAAACCTGAAGTGAAGCTTCGGAATCTATAGCTAGTGCCACAGGAATGGTTCAAAACATAGACAGTAAGTAGTGTCAGTCTTCTTGTATTTAAGTCGGCATTGTGCCTTTTGTAATTAATTCCGAAGCAATTTCTGTGATTCATCCTCAATAAGAAGGTCCAAGGGATACAGTAAACCTGGAGTGAAGCATCGGAATCTATAACTAGTGTCACAGGAATGGTTCAAAACATAGACAGTAAGAAGAGTCAGTCCTCTTGTACATAATTCTGCCATGTGCCTTTTGTATTTAATTCCGATGCAATTTCTGTGGTTCATAGTCAATAAGAAGCTCCAAGGTATACAGTAAACCTGAAGTGAAGCATCGGAATTTATAACTAGTGTCACAGGAATGGTTCAAAACATAGTCAGTAAGGAGAGTCAGTCTTCTTGTACTTAAGTCGGCATGGTGCCTTTTGTATTTAATTCCGATGCAATTTCTGTGTTTCATCGTCAATAAGAAGGTCAGAGGGGTACAGTAAACCTGAAACCTGATGCGAAGCATCGTAATCTATAGCTAGTGTCACAGGAATGGTTCAAAACATAGACAGTAAGAAGAGTCAGTCTTCTTGTACTTAATTCTGCTTTGTGCCTATTGTATTTAATTCCGATGCATTTTCTGTGTTTCATCGTCAATCAGAAGGTCAGAGCGATACAGTAATCCTGAAGTGAAGCATCGGAGTCTATTACTAGTGTCACAGGAATAGTTCAAAACATAGTCAGTAAGAATAGTCAGTCTTATTGTACTTAAGTCCTCATTGTGCATTTTCTATTTAATTGTGATGCAATTTCTGTGTTTCATCGTCAATATGAAGGTCCAAGGAATACAGTAAACCAGGAGTTAAGCATCGGAATCTATAACTAGTGTCCCAGGAATAGTTCAAATCATAGATAGTAAGAAGAGTCAGACTTCTTTTAGTTAAGTCGGCATTCTGCCTTCTGTATTTAATTCCGGTGCAATTTCTGTGTTTCATCGTCAATAAGAAGGTCCAAGAGATACAGTAAAAATGGAGTGAAGCATCGGAGCCTATAACTAGTGTCACAGGAGTGGTTCAGAAATAGACAGTAAGAAGAGTCAACCTTCTTGAACTTAATTCGGCATTGTGCCTTTTGAATTTAATTCCGATGCAATTTCTGTGTTTCACCGTCAATAAGAAGGTCAGAGGGATACAGTAAACCTGAAGTGAAGCATCGGAATCCATTACTAGTGTGACAGGAATGGTTCAAAGCATAGTCAGTAAGAAGAGTTAGTCTTCTTGTACTTAAGTCGGCGTTGTGCCTTTTGTATTTTATTCCGAAGCAATTTCTGTGTTTCATCGTCATTAAGAAGGTCCAAGGGATACAGTAAACCTGGAGTGAAGCATCGGAATCTGTAACTAGTGTCACAGGAATGGTTCAAATCATAGACAGTAAGAAGAGTCAGTCTTCGTGTACTTCAGTCGGCATTTTGCCTTTTGTATTTAGTTCCGATGCAATTTTTGTGTTTCATCGTCAATGAGAATGTCCAAGGCATACAGTAAACCTGTAGTGAAGCATCGGGATCTATAACTAGTGTCACAGGAATCGTTCAAAACATAGTCAGTAAGTAGAGTCAGTCTTCTTGTACTAAAGTCGGCATAGTGCCTTTTCTGTTTAATTCCGATGCAATTTCTGTGTTTCATCGTCAATAAGAAGGTCCAAGTGATACAGTAAACCTGGAGTGAAGCTTCGGAATCTATAACTAGTCTCAATGGTATGGTTCAAAATGTAGACAGTAAGAAGAGTCAGTCTTCTTGTCCTTAAGTCGGCATTGTGCCTTTTGTATTTAATTCGGATGCAATATCTGTATTTCATCGTCAATAAGAACGTATAAGGGATACGGTAAACCTGGAGTGAAGCATCGGAATCTATAACTACTGTCACAGGAATGGTTCAAAACATAGACAGTAAGAAGAGTCAGTCTTCTTGTATTTAAGTCCGCATTGTGTCTTTTCTATTTAATTCCGATGCAATTTCTGTGTTTCGTCGTCAATAAGAAGGTCAGAGGGATACAGTAATCCTGAAGTGAAGCATCGGAATCTGTAACTAGTGTCAAAGGAATGGTTCAAAACATAGTCAGTAAGAAGAGTCAGTCTTCTTGTACTTAAGTCGGCATTGTGCCTTTTCTATTTAATTCCGATGCAATTTCTGTGTTTCATCGTCAATAAGTAGGGTCCAAGGGATACAGTAAACCTGGAGTGAAGCTTCGGAATCTATAACTAGTGTCACAGGAATGGTTCAAAACATAGACAGTAAGAAGAGTCAGTCTTCGTGTACTTAAGTCGGCATTTTGCCTTTTGTATTTAATTCCGATGCAATTTCTGTGTTTCATCGTCAATAAGAAGGTCCAAGGGATACAGTAAACCTGAGGTGAAGCATCGGAATCTATAACTAGAGTCACAGGAAAGGTTCAAATCATAGTCAGTGAGAAGAGTCAGTCTTCTTGTACTTAAGACGGCATTGTACCTTTCCTATTTAATTCCGATGCAATTTCTGTGTTTCATCGTCAATAACAAGGTCCAAGGGATACAGTAAACCTGAAGTGAAGCATCGGAATCTATAACTAGTGTCAATGGAATGGTTCAAAACATAGACAGTAAGTAGAGTCAGTCATCATGTACTTAAGTCGGCATTGTGCATTTTGTATTTAATTCCGATGCAATTTCTGTGTTTCATCGTCAATAAGAAGGTCCAAGGTATACAGTAAACCTGAAGTGAAGCATCTGATCTAAAACTAGTGTCACAGGAATGGTTCAAAACATAGTCAGCAAGAAGAGTCAAACTTGTTGTACTTAAGTCGGCATTGTGCCTTTTCTATTTAATTCCGATGCAATTTCTGTGTTTCATCGTCAATAAGAAGGTCTAAGGGATACAGTAAACGTGGAGTGAAGCATCGGAATCTATAACTAGTGTCAATGGAATGGTTCAAAACATAGTGAGTAAGAAGAGTCAGTCTTCTTGTACTTAAGTCGGCATTGTGCCTTTTCTATTTAATTTCGATGCAATTCCTGTGTTTCATCGTCAATAAAAAGGTCCAAGGGATATAGTAAACCTGGAGTGAAGCATCGGATTCTATAACTAGTGTCACAGGAATGGTTCAAAACATAGACAGTAAGAAGAGTCAGTCTTCTTGTACTTAATTCGGCTTTGTACATTTTGTATTTAATTCCGATGCAATTTCTGTGTTTCATCGTCAATAAGAAGGTCCAAGGGATATAGTAAACCTGGAGTGAAGCATCGGATTCTATAACTAGTGTCACAGGAATGGTTAAAACATAGACAGTAAGATGAGTCAGTCTTCTTGAACTTAATTCTGCATTGTGCCTTTTGTATTTAATTCCGATGCAATTTCTGTGTTTCATCGTCAATAAGAAGGTCCAAGGGATACAGTAAACCTGAGGTGAAGCATCGGAATCTATCACTAGTGTCACAGGAATGGTTCAAAACATAGTCAGTAAGGAGAGTCAGTCTTCTTGTACTTAAGTCGGCATTGTGCCTTTTGTATTTAATTCCGATGCATTTTCTGTGTTGCAGCGCCAATAAGAAGGTCCGAGGGATAAGTAAACCTGAACTGAAGCATTGGAATTTATAACTAGTGTCACAGGAAGGGTTCAAAACATAGTCAGTAAGGAGAGTCAGTCTTCTGGTACTTTAGTCGGCATTGTGCCTTTTGTATTTAATTCCGATGCAATTGCTGTGTTTCATCGTCAATAAGAAGGGCCAAGGGATACAGTAAACCTGAAGTGAAGCATCTGATCTATAACTAGTGTCACAGGAATGGTTCAAAACATAGCCAGCAAGAAGAGTCAAACTTGTTGTACTTAAGTCGGCATTGTGCCTTTTCTATTTAATTCCGATGCAATTTTGTGTTTCATCGTCAATAAGAAGGTCCAAGGGATACAGTAAACGTGGAGTGAAGCATCGGAATCTATAACTAGTGTCAATGGAATGGTTCAAAACATAGTGAGTAAGAAGAGTCAGTCTTCTTGTACTTAAGTCGGCATTGTGCCTTTTCTATTTAATTTCGATGCAATTCCTGTGTTTCATCGTCAATAAAGCGGTCCAAGGGATATAGTAAACCTGGAGTGAAGCATCGGATTCTATAACTAGTGTCACAGGAATGGTTCAAATCATAGACAGTAAGAAGAGTCAGTCTTCTTGTACTTAATTCGGCTTTGTACATTTTGTATTTAATTCCGATGCAATTTCTGTGTTTCATCGTCAATAAGAAGGTCCAAGGGATACAGTAAACCTGAAGTGAAGCATCGGAGTCTATAACTAGTGTCACAGGACTGGTTCAAAAGATAGACAGTAAGATGAGTCAGTCTTCTTGAACTTAATTCTTCATTGTGCCTTTTGTATTTAATTCCGATGCAATTTCTGTGTTTCATCGTCAATAAGAAGGTCCAAGGGATACAGTAAACCTGAAGTGAAGCATCGGAATCTATAACTAGTGTCACTGGAATGGTTCAAAGCATAGTCAGTAAGGAGAGTCAGTCTTCTTGTACTTAAGTCGGCATTGTGCCTTTTGTATTTAATTCCGATGCATTTTCTGTGTTTCATCGTCAATAAGAAGGTCCAAGGGATACAGTAAACCTGAAGTGAAACATCGTAATTTATAACTAGTGTCACAGGAAGGGTTCAAAACATAGTCAGTAAGGAGAGTCAGTCTTCTTGTACTTTAGTCGGCATTGTGCCTTTTGTATATAATTCCGATGCAATTGCTGTGTTTCATCGTCAATAAGAAGGACCAAGGGATACAGTAAACCTGGAGTGAAGCATCGGAATCTATAACTAGTGTCACAGGGATGGTTCAAAACATAGACAGTAAGAAGAGTCAGTCTTGTTGTACTTAAGTCGGCATTCATTTTCTATTTGATTCCGATGCAATTTCTGTGTTTCATCGTCAATAAGATGGTCAGAGGGATACAGTAATCCTGAAGTGGAGCATCGGAATCTATAACTAGTGTCACAGGAATGGTTCAAAGCAAGGTCAGTAAGAAGACTCAGTCTTCTTGTCCTTAGGTCGGCATTGTGCCTTTTGTATTTAATTCCGGTGCAATTTCTGTGTTTCATCGTCAATAAGAAGATCCAAGGGTTACAGTAAACCTGGAGTGAAGCATCGGAATCTATAACTAGTGTCACAGGAATGGTTCAAAACATAGACGGTTAGAAGAGTCAGACTTCTTGTACTTAATTCTGCATTGTGCCTTTTGTATTTAATTCTGATGCAATTTCTGTGTTTCATCGTCAATAAGAAGGTCCAAGGGATACAGTAAACCTGAAGTGAAGCATCGGAATCTATAACTAGTGTCACAGGAATGGTTCAAATCATAGACAGTAAGAAGAGTCAGTCTTCGTGTACTTAAGTCGGCATTTTGCCTTTTGTATTTAATTCCGATGCAATTTCTGTGTTTCATCGTCAATAAGAAGGTCCAAGGGATACAGTAAACCTGAGGTGAAGCATCGGAATCTATAACTAGAGTCACAGGAAAGGTTCAAATCATAGCCAGTGAGAAGAGTCGGTCTTCTTGTACTTAAGACGGCATTGTACCTTTCCTATTTAATTCCGATGCAATTTCTGTGTTTCATCGTCAATAACAAGGTCCAAGGGATACAGTAAACCTGAAGTGAAGCATCGGAATCTATAACTAGTGTCAATGGAATGGTTCAAAACATAGACAGTAAGTAGAGTCAGTCATCATGTACCTAAGTCGGCATTGTGCCTTTTGTATTTAATTCCGATGCAATTTCTGTGTTTCATCGTCAATAAGAAGGTCCAAGGTATACAGTAAACCTGAAGTGAAGCATCTGATCTATAACTAGTGTCACAGGAATGGTTCAAAACATAGTCAGCAAGAAGAGTCAAACTTGTTGTACTTAAGTCGGCATTGTGCCTTTTCTATTTAATTCCGATGCAATTTCTGTGTTTCATCGTCAATAAGAAGGTCCAAGGGATACAGTAAACGTGGAGTGAAGCATCGGAATCTATAACTAGTGTCAATGGAATGGTTCAAAACATAGTGAGTAAGAAGAGTCAGTCTTCTTGTACTTAAGTCGGCATTGTGCCTTTTCTATTTAATTTCGATGCAATTCCTGTGTTTCATCGTCAATAAAAAGGTCCAAGGGATATAGTAAACCTGGAGTGAAGCATCGGATTCTATAACTAGTGTCACAGGAATGGTTCAAAACATAGACAGTAAGAAGAGTCAGTCTTCTTGTACTTAATTCGGCTTTGTACATTTTGTATTTAATTCCGATGCAATTTCTGTGTTTCATCGTCAATAAGACGGTCCAAGGGATATAGTAAACCTGGAGTGAAGCATCGGATTCTATAACTAGTGTCACAGGAATGGTTAAAACATAGACAGTAAGATGAGTCAGTCTTCTTGAACTTAATTCTGCATTGTGCCTTTTGTATTTAATTCCGATGCAATTTCTGTGTTTCATCGTCAATTAGAAGGTCCAAGGGATACAGTAAACCTGAAGTGAAGCATCGGAATCTATAACTAGTGTCACAGGAATGGTTCAAAACATAGTCAGTAAGGAGAGTCAGTCTTCTTGTACTTAAGTCGGCATTGTGCCTTTTGTATTTAATTCCGATGCATTTTCTGTGTTTCATCGCCAATAAGAAGGTCCAAGGGATAAGTAAACCTGAACTGAAGCATTGGAATTTATAACTAGTGTCACAGGAAGGGTTCAAAACATAGTCAGTAACGAGAGTCAGTCTTTTGGTACTTTAGTCGGCATTGTGCCTTTTGTATTTAATTCCGATGCAATTGCTGTGTTTCATCGTCAATAAGAAGGGCCAAGGGATACAGTAAACCTGGAGTGAAGCATTGGAATCTATAACTAGTGTCACAGGGATGGTTCAAAACATAGACAGTAAGAAGAGTCAGTCTTCTTGTACTTAAGTCGGCATTGTGCCTTTTCTATTTAATTCCGATGCAATTTCTGTGTTTCATCGTCAATAAGAAGGTCCAAGGTATACAGTAAACCTGAAGTGAAGCATCTGATCTATAACTAGTGTCACAGGAATGGTTCAAAACATAGCCAGCAAGAAGAGTCAAACTTGTTGTACTTAAGTCGGCATTGTGCCTTTTCTATTTAATTCCGATGCAATTTCTGTGTTTCATCGTCAATAAGAAGGTCCAAGGGATACAGTAAACGTGGAGTGAAGCATCGGAATCTATAACTAGTGTCAATGGAATGGTTCAAAACATAGTGAGTAAGAAGAGTCAGTCTTCTTGTACTTAAGTCGGCATTGTGCCTTTTCTATTTAATTTCCATGCAATTCCTGTGTTTCATCGTCAATAAAGAGGTCCAAGGGATATAGTAAACCTGGAGTGAAGCATCGGATTCTATAACTAGTGTCACAGGAATCGTTCAAATCATAGACAGTAAGAAGAGTCAGTCTTCTTGTACTTAATTCGGCTTTGTACATTTTGTATTTATTTCCGATGCAATTTCTGTGTTTCATCGTCAATAAGAAGGTCCAAGGGATACAGTAAACCTGAAGTGAAGCATCGGAGTCTATAACTAGTGTCACAGGACTGGTTCAAAAGATAGACAGTAAGATGAGTCAGTCTTCTTGAACTTAATTCTGCATTGTGCCTTTTGTATTTAATTCCGATGCAATTTCTGTGTTTCATCGTCAATAAGAAGGTCCAAGGGATACAGTAAACCTGAAGTGAAGCATCGGAATCTATAACTAGTGTCACTGGAATGGTTCAAAGCATAGTCAGTAAGGAGAGTCAGTCTTCTTGTACTTAAGTCGGCATTGTGCCTTTTGTATTTAATTCCGATGCATTTTCTGTGTTTCATCGTCAATAAGAAGGTCCAAGGGATACAGTAAACCTGAAGTGAAGCATCGTAATTTATAACTAGTGTCACAGGAAGGGTTCAAAACATAGTCAGTAAGGAGAGTCAGTCTTCTTGTACTTTAGTCGGCATTGTGCTTTTGTATATAATTCCGATGCAATTGCTGTGTTTCATCGTCAATAAGAAGGACCAAGGGATACAGTAAACCTGGAGTGAAGCATCGGAATCTATAACTAGTGTCACAGGGATGGTTCAAAACATAGACAGTAAGAAGAGTCAGTCTTGTTGTACTTAAGTCGGCATTCATTTTCTATTTGATTCCGATGCAATTTCTGTGTTTCATCGTCAATAAGAAGGTCAGAGGGATACAGTAATCCTGAAGTGGAGCATCGGAATCTATAACTAGTGTCACAGGAATGGTTCAAAGCAAGGTCAGTAAGAAGACTCAGTCTTCTTGTCCTTAGGTCGGCATTGTGCCTTTTGTATTTAATTCCGGTGCAATTTCTGTGTTTCATCGTCAATAAGAAGATCCAAGGGATACAGTAAACCTGAAGTGAAGCATCGGAATTTATAACTAGTGTCACAGGAATGGTTCAAAGCATAGTCAGTAAGAAGAGTCAGTCTTCTTGTACTTAAGTCGGCATTGTGCCTTTTGAATTTAATTCCGATGCAATTTCTGTAGTTCATCGTCAATAAGAAGGTCCAAGGGATGCAGTAAACCTGGAGTGAAGCATCGGAATCTATAACTAGTGTCACAGGAATGGTTCAAAACATAGTCAGTAAGAAGAGTCAGTCTTCTTGTACTTAAGTCGGCATTGTGCCTTTTCTATTTAATTCCGATGCAATTTCTGTGTTTCATCGTCAATAAGAAGGTCAGAGGGATACAATAAACCTGAAGTGAAGCATCGGAATCTATAACTAGTGTCACAGGAATGGTTCAAAGCAAAGTCAGTAAGAAGAGTCAGCTTCTTGTCCTTAAGTCGGCATTGTGCGTTTTGTATTTAATTCCGATGCAATTCCTGTGTTTCATCGTCAATAAGAAGGTCCAAGGGATACAGTAAACCTAGAGTGAAGCATCGGAATCTGTAACTAGTGTCAATGGAATGGTTCAAAGAATAGTCAGTAAGGAGAGTCAATCTTCTTGTACTTAAGTCGGCATTGTGCCTTTTCTATTTAATTCCGATGCAATTTCTGTGTTTCATCGTCAATAAGAAGGTCCAAGGGATATAGTAAACCTGGAGTGAAGCATCGGAATCTATAACTAGTGTCACAGGAATGGTTCAAAACATAGACAGTAAGAAGAGTCAGTCTTCTTGTACTTACGTCGACATTGCGCCTTTTCTATTTAATTCCGATGCAATTTCTGTGTTTCAACGTCAATAAGAAGGTCAGAGGGATACAATAAACCTGAAGTGAAGCATCGGAATCTATAACTAGTGTCACAGAAATGGTTCAAAGCAAAGTCAGTAAGAAGCTTCAGTCTTCTTGTCCTTAAGTCGGCATTGTGCCTTTTGTATTTAATTCCGATGCAATATCTGTGTTTCATCGTCAATAAGATGGTCCAAGGGATACAGTAAACCGGAAGTGAAGCTTCGGAATCTATAGCTAGTGTCACAGGAATGCTTCAAAACATAGTCAGTAAGAAGAGTCAGTCTTCTTGTCCTTATGTCGGCATTGTGCCTTTTGTATTTAATTCCGATGCAATTTCTGTGTTTCATCGTCAATAAGAAGGTCCAAGGGATACAGCAAACCTGGAGTGAAGCATTGGAATCTATAACTAGTGTCACAGGAATGGTTCAAAGCATAGACAGTAAGAAGAGTCAGTCTTCTTGACCTTAATTCTGCTTTGTGCCTTTTGTATTTAATTCCGATGCAATTTCTGTGTTTCATCGTCAATAAGAAGGTCCAAGGTATACTGTAAAAATGAAGTGAAGCATCGGATCTATAACTAGTGTCACAGGAATGGTTCAAAACATAGTCAGTAAGAAGAGTCAGATTTTTGTCCTTAAGTCGGCATTGTGCCTTTTCTATTTAATTCCGATGCAATTTCTGTGTTTCATCGTCAATAAGAAGGTGCAAGGGATACAGTAAACTTGGAGTGAAGCATCGGAATTTATAACTAGTGTCACAGGAATGGTTCAAAACATAGTCAGTAAGAAGAGTCAGTCTTCTTGTACTTAAGTCGGCATTGTGCTTTTTATTTAATTCCGATGCAATTTCTGTGTTTCATCGTCAATAAGAAGGTCAGAGGGATACAATAAACCTGAAGTGAAGCATCGGAATCAATAACTAGTGTCACAGGAATGGTTCAAAACAAAGCAAGTAAGAAGAGTCAGTCTTCTTGTCCTTAAGTCGGCATTGTGCCTTTTGTATTTAATTCCGTCGCAATTTCTGTGTTTCATCGTCAATAAGAATGTCCAAGGGATACAGTAAACCTGAAGTGAAGCTTCGGAATCTATAGCTGGTGTCACAGGAGTGGTTCAAAACATAGACAGTAAGAAGAGTCAGTCTTCTTGACCTTAATTCTGCTTTGTGCCTTTTGTATTTAGTTCCGATGCAATTTCTGTGTTTCATCGTCAATAAGAAGGTCCAAGGTATACAGTAAAAATAAAGTGAAGCATCGGATCTATAACTAGTGTCACAGGAATGGTTCAAAACATAGTCAGTAAGAAGAGTCAGGTTTTTGTCCTTAAGTCGGCATTGTGCTTTTTCTATTTACTTCCTATGCAATTTCTGTGTTTCATCGTCAATAAGAAGGTGCAAGGGATACAGTAAACCTGGAGTGAAGCATCGGAATTTATAACTAGTGTCACAGGAATGGTTCAAAACATAGTCAGTAAGAAGAGTCAGTCTTCTTGTACTTAAGTCGGCATTGTGCCTTTTTATTTAATTCCGATGCAATTTCTGTGTTTCATCGTCAATAAGAAGGTCAGAGGGATACAATAAACCTGAAGTGAAGCATCGGAATCTATAACTAGTGTCACAGGAATGGTTCAAAGCAAAGTCAGTAAGAAGAGTCAGTCTTCTTGTCCTTAAGTCGGCATTGTGCCTTTTGTATTTAATTCCGATGCAATTTCTGTGTTTCATCGTCAATAAGAAGGTCCAAGGTATACAGTAAAAATGAAGTGAAGCATCGGATCTATAACTAGTGTCACAGGAATGGTTCAAAACATAGTCAGTAAGAAGAGTCAGGTTTTTGTCCTTAAGTCGGCATTGTGCTTTTTCTATTTAATTCCTATGCAATTTCTGTGTTTCATCGTCAATAAGAAGGTGCAAGGGATACAGTAAACCTGGAGTGAAGCATCGGAATTTATAACTAGTGTCACAGGAATGGTTCAAAACATAGACAGTAAGAAGAGTCAGTCTTCTTGTATTTAAGTCCGCATTGTGCCTTTTCTATTTAATTCCGATGCAATTTCTGTGTTTCATCGTCAATAAGAAGGACAGAGGGGTACAGTAAACCTGAAGTGAAGCATCGGAATCTACAACTAGTGTCACAGGAATGGTTCAAATCATAGACAGTAAAAAGAGTCAGTCTCCCTGTACTTAATTCTGCACTGTGCCTTTTGTAATTAATTCCGATGCAATTTCTTTGTTTCATCGTCAATATGAGGGTCCAAGGGATAGAGTAAACCTGAAGTGAACCATCGGAATTTATAACTAGTGTCACAGGAGTGGTTCAAACATAGTCAGTAAGAAGAGTCAGGCTTCTTGTACTTAAGTCGGCATTGTGCCTTTTCTATTTAATTTCGATGCAATTCCTGTGTTTCATCGTCAATCAGAAGGTCCAAGGGATATAGTAAACCTGGAGTGAAGCATCGGATTCTATAACTAGTGTCACAGGAATGGTTAAAACATAGACAGTAAGATGAGTCAGTCTTCTTGAACTTAATTCTGCATTGTGCCTTTTCTATTTAATTCCGATGCAATTTCTGTGTTTCATCGTCAATAAGAAGGTCCAAGGGATACAGTAAACCTGAAGTGAAGCATTGGAATTTATAACTAGTGTCACAGGAAGGGTTCAAAACATAGTCAGTAAGGAGAGTCAGTCTTCTTGTACTTTAGTCGGCATTGTGCCTTTTGTATTTAATTCCGATGCAATTGCTGTGTTTCATCGTCAATAAGAAGGGCCAAGGGATACAGTAAACCTGGAGTGAAGCATCGGAATCTATAACTAGTGTCACAGGGATGGTTCAAAACATAGACAGTAAGAAGAGTCAGTCTTCTTGTACTTAAGTCGGCATTGTGCCTTTTCTATTTAATTCCGATGCAATTTCTGTGTTTCATCGTCAATAAGAAGGTCCAAGGTATACAGTTAACCTGAAGTGAAGCATCTGATCTATAACTAGTGTCACAGGAATGGTTCAAAACATAGTCAGCAAGAAGAGTCAAACTTGTTGTACTTAAGTCGGCATTGTGCCTTTTCTATTTAATTCCGATGCAATTTCTGTGTTTCATCGTCAATAAGAAGGTCCAAGGGATACAGTAAACGTGGAGTGAAGCATCGGAATCTATAACTAGTGTCAATGGAATGGTTCAAAACATAGTGAGTAAGAAGAGTCAGTCTTCTTGTACTTAAGTCGGCATTGTGCCTTTTCTATTTAATTTCGATGCAATTCCTGTGTTTCATCGTCAATAAAAAGGTCCAAGGGATATAGTACACCTGGAGTGAAGCATCGGATTCTATAACTAGTGTCACAGGAATGGTTCAAAACATAGACAGTAAGTAGAGTCAGTCTTCTTTTACTTAATTCGGCTTTGTACATTTTGTATTTAATACCGATGCAATTTCTGTGTTTCATCGTCAATAAGAAGGTCCAAGGGATATAGTAAACCTGGAGTGAAGCATCGGATTCTATAACTAGTGTCACAGGAATGGTTAAAACATAGACAGTAAGATGAGTCAGTCTTCTTGAACTTAATTCTGCATTGTGCCTTTTGTATTTAATTCCGATGCAATTTCTGTGTTTCATCGTCAATAAGAAGGTCCAAGGGATACAGTAAACCTGAAGTGAAGCATCGGAATCTATAACTAGTGTCACAGGAATGGTTCAAATCATAGTCAGTAAGGAGAGTCAGTCTTCTTGTACTTAAGTCGGCATTGTGCCTTTTGTATTTAATTCCGATGCATTTTCTGTGTTTCATCGCCAATAAGAAGGTCCAAGGGATACAGTAAACCTGAAGTGAAGCATTGGAATTTATAACTAGTGTCACAGGAAGGGTTCAAATCATAGTCAGTAAGGAGAGTCAGTCTTCTGGTACTTTAGTCGGCGTTGTGCCTTTTGTATTTAATTCCGATGCAATTGCTGTGTTTCATCGTCAATAAGAAGGGCCAAGGGATACAGTAAACCTGGAGTGAAGCATCGGAATCTATAACTAGTGTCACAGGGATGGTTCAAAACATATACAGTAAGAAGAGTCAGTCTTCTTGTACTTAAGTCGGCATTGTGCCTCTTCTATTTAATTCCGATGCAATTTCTGTGTTTCATAGTCAATAAGAAGGTCCAAGGGATACAGTAAACCTGAGGTGAAGCATCGGAATCTATAACTAGAGTCACAGGAATGGTTCAAATCATAGTCAGTGAGAAGAGTCAGTCTTCTTGTACTTAAGACGGCATTGTACCTTTCCTATTTAATTCCGATGCAATTTCTGTGTTTCATCGTCAATAACAAGGTCCAAGGGATACAGTAAACCTGAAGTGAAGCATCGGAATCTATAACTAGTGTCAATGGAATGGTTCAAAACATAGACAGTAAGTAGAGTCAGTCATCATGTACTTAAGTCGGCATTGTGCCTTTTGTATTTAATTCCGATGCAATTTCTGTGTTTCATCGTCAATAAGAAGGACAGAGGGGTACAGTAAACCTGAAGTGAAGCATCGGAATCTACAACTAGTGTCACAGGAATGGTTCAAATCATAGACAGTAAAAAGAGTCAGTCTCCCTGTACTTAATTCTGCACTGTGCCTTTTGTAATTAATTCCGATGCAATTTCTTTGTTTCATCGTCAATATGAGGGTCCAAGGGATATAGTAAACCTGAAGTGAACCATCGGAATTTATAACTAGTGTCACAGGAGTGGTTCAAACATAGTCAGTAAGAAGAGTCAGGCTTCTTGTACTTAAGTCGGCATTGTGCCTTTTCTATTTAATTTCGATGCAATTCCTGTGTTTCATCGTCAATCAGAAGGTCCAAGGGATATAGTAAACCTGGAGTGAAGCATCGGATTCTATAACTAGTGTCACAGGAATGGTTAAAACATAGACAGTAAGATGAGTCAGTCTTCTTGAACTTAATTCTGCATTGTGCCTTTTCTATTTAATTCCGATGCAATTTCTGTGTTTCATCGTCAATAAGAAGGTCCAAGGGATACAGTAAACCTGAAGTGAAGCATTGGAATTTATAACTAGTGTCACAGGAAGGGTTCAAAACATAGTCAGTAAGGAGAGTCAGTCTTCTTGTACTTTAGTCGGCATTGTGCCTTTTGTATTTAATTCCGATGCAATTGCTGTGTTTCATCGTCAATAAGAAGGGCCAAGGGATACAGTAAACCTGGAGTGAAGCATCGGAATCTATAACTAGTGTCACAGGGATGGTTCAAAACATAGACAGTAAGAAGAGTCAGTCTTCTTGTACTTAAGTCGGCATTGTGCCTTTTCTATTTAATTCCGATGCAATTTCTGTGTTTCATCGTCAATAAGAAGGTCCAAGGTATACAGTAAACCTGAAGTGAAGCATCTGATCTATAACTAGTGTCACGGGAATGGTTCAAAACATAGTCAGCAAGAAGAGTCAAACTTGTTGTACTTAAGTCGGCATTGTGCCTTTTCTATTTAATTCCGATGCAATTTCTGTGTTTCATCGTCAATAAGAAGGTCCAAGGGATACAGTAAACGTGGAGTGAAGCATCGGAATCTATAACTAGTGTCAATGGAATGGTTCAAAACATAGTGAGTAAGAAGAGTCAGTCTTCTTGTACTTAAGTCGGCATTGTGCCTTTTCTATTTAATTTCGATGCAATTCCTGTGTTTCATCGTCAATAAAAAGGTCCAAGGGATATAGTACACCTGGAGTGAAGCATCGGATTCTATAACTAGTGTCACAGGAATGGTTCAAAACATAGACAGTAAGTAGAGTCAGTCTTCTTGTACTTAATTCGGCTTTGTACATTTTGTATTTAATACCGATGCAATTTCTGTGTTTCATCGTCAATAAGAAGGTCCAAGGGATATAGTAAACCTGGAGTGAAGCATCGGATTCTATAACTAGTGTCACAGGAATGGTTAAAACATAGACAGTAAGATGAGTCAGTCTTCTTGAACTTAATTCTGCATTGTGCCTTTTGTATTTAATTCCGATGCAATTTCTGTGTTTCATCGTCAATAAGAAGGTCCAAGGGATACAGTAAACCTGAAGTGAAGCATCGGAATCTATAACTAGTGTCACAGGAATGGTTCAAAACATAGTCAGTAAGGAGAGTCAGTCTTCTTGTACTTAAGTCGGCATTGTGCCTTTTGTATTTAATTCCGATGCATTTTCTGTGTTTCATCGCCAATAAGAAGGTCCAAGGGATACAGTAAACCTGAAGTGAAGCATTGGAATTTATAACTAGTGTCACAGGAAGGGTTCAAAACATAGTCAGTAAGGAGAGTCAGTCTTCTGGTACTTTAGTCGGCGTTGTGCCTTTTGTATTTAATTCCGATGCAATTGCTGTGTTTCATCGTCAATAAGAAGGGCCAAGGGATACAGTAAACCTGGAGTGAAGCATCGGAATCTATAACTAGTGTCACAGGGATGGTTCAAAACATAGACAGTAAGAAGAGTCAGTCTTCTTGTACTTAAGTCGGCATTGTGCCTTTTCTATTTAATTCCGATGCAATTTCTGTGTTTCATCGTCAATAAGAAGGTCCAAGGTATACAGTAAACCTGAAGTGAAGCATCTGATCTATAACTAGTGTCACAGGAATGGTTCAAAACATAGTCAGCAAGAAGAGTCAAACTTGTTGTACTTAAGTCGGCATTGTGCCTTTTCTATTTAATTCCGATGCAATTTCTGTGTTTCATCGTCAATAAGAAGGTCCAAGGGATACAGTAAACGTGGAGTGAAGCATCGGAATCTATAACTAGTGTCAATGGAATGGTTCAAAACATAGTGAGTAAGAAGAGTCAGTCTTCTTGTACTTAAGTCGGCATTGTACCTTTTCTATTTAATTTCGATGCAATTCCTGTGTTTCATCGTCAATAAAAAGGTCCAAGGGATATAGTAAACCTGGAGTGAAGCATCGGATTCTATAACTAGTGTCACAGGAATGGATCAAAACATAGACAGTAAGAAGAGTCAGTCTTCTTGTACTTTATTCGGCTTTGTACATTTTGTATTTAATTCCGATGCAATTTCTGTGTTTCATCGTCAATAAAAAAGTCCAAGGGATACAGTAAACCTGAAGTGAAGCATCGGAATCTATAACTAGTGTCACAGGACTGGTTCAAAAGATAGACAGTAAGATGAGTCAGTCTTCTTGAACTTAATTCTGCATTGTGCCTTTTGTATTTAATTCCGATGCAATTTCTGTGTTTCATCGTCAATAAGAAGGTCCAAGGGATACAGTAAACCTGAAGTGAAGCATCGGAATCTATAACTAGTGTCACTGGAATGGTTCAAAGCATAGTCAGTAAGGAGAGTCAGTCTTCTTGTACTTAAGTCGGCATTGTGCCTTTTGTATTTAATTCCGATGCATTTTCTGTGTTTCATCGTCAATAAGAAGGTCCAAGGGATACAGTAAACCTGAAGTGAAGCATCGTAATTTATAACTAGTGTCACAGGAAGGGTTCAAAACATAGTCAGTAAGGAGAGTCAGTCTTCTTGTACTTTAGTCGGCATTGTGCCTTTTGTATATAATTCCGATGCAATTGCTGTGTTTCATCGTCAATAAGAAGGACCAAGGGATACAGTAAACCTGGGGTGAAGCATCGGAATCTATAACTAGTGTCACAGGGATGGTTCAAAACATAGACAGTAAGAAGAGTCAGTCTTGTTGTACTTAAGTCGGCATTCCTTTTCTATTTGATTCCGATGCAATTTCTGTGTTTCATCGTCAATAAGAAGGTCAGAGGGATACAGTAATCCTGAAGTGGAGCATCGGAATCTATAACTAGTGTCACAGGAATGGTTCAAAGCAAGGTCAGTAAGAAGACTCAGTCTTCTTGTCCTTAAGTCGGCATTGTGCCTTTTGTATTTAATTCTGGTGCAATTTCTGTGTTTCATCGTCAATAAGAAGATCCAAGGGTTACAGTAAACCTGGAGTGAAGCATCGGAATCTATAACTAGTGTCACAGGAATGGTTCAAAACATAGACAGTAAGAAGAGTCAGACTTCTTGTACTTAATACTGCTTTGTGCATTTTGTATTTAATTCCGATGCAATTTCTGTGTTTCATCGTCAATAAGAAGGTCCAAGGGATACAGTAAACCTGAAGTGAAGCATCGGAATTTATAACTAGTGTCACAGGAATGGTTCAAAGCATAGTCAGTAAGAAGAGTCAGTCTTCTTGTACTTAAGTCGGCATTGTGCCTTTTGAATTTAATTCCGATGCAATTTCTGTAGTTCATCGTCAATAAGAAGGTCCAAGGGATGCAGTAAACCTGGAGTGAAGCATCGGAATCTATAACTAGTGTCACAGGAATGGTTCAAAACATAGTCAGTAAGAAGAGTCAGTCTTCTTGTACTTAAGTCGGCATTGTGCCTTTTCTATTTAATTCCGATGCAATTTCTGTGTTTCATCGTCAATAAGAAGGTCAGAGGGATACAATAAACCTGAAGTGAAGCATCGGAATCTATAACTAGTGTCACAGGAATGGTTCAAAGCAAAGTCAGTAAGAAGAGTCAGCTTCTTGTCCTTAAGTCGGCATTGTGCGTTTTGTATTTAATTCCGATGCAATTCCTGTGTTTCATCGTCAATAAGAAGGTCCAAGGGATACAGTAAACCTAGAGTGAAGCATCGGAATCTGTAACTAGTGTCAATGGAATGGTTCAAAAAATAGTCAGTAAGGAGAGTCAATCTTCTTGTACTTAAGTCGGCATTGTGCCTTTTCTATTTAATTCCGATGCAATTTCTGTGTTTCATCGTCAATAAGAAGGTCCAAGGGATACAGTAAACCTGAGGTGAAGCATCGGAATCTATAACTAGAGTCACAGGAATGGTTCAAATCATAGTCAGTGAGAAGAGTCAATCTTCTTGTACTTAAGACGGCATTGTACCTTTCCTATTTAATTCCGATGCAATTTCTGTGTTTCATCGTCAATAACAAGGTCCAAGGGATACAGTAAACCTGAAGTGAAGCATCGGAATCTATAACTAGTGTCAATGGAATGGTTCAAAACATAGACAGTAAGTAGAGTCAGTCATCATGTACTTAAGTCGGCATTGTGATTTTTGTATTTAATTCCGATGCAATTTCTGTGTTTCATCGTCAATAAGAAGGACAGAGGGGTACAGTAAAACTGAAGTGAAGCATCGGAATCTACAACTAGTGTCACAGGAATGGTTCAAATCATAGACAGTAAAAAGAGTCAGTCTCCCTGTACTTAATTCTTCACTGTGCCTTTTGTAATTAATTCCGATGCAATTTCTTTGTTTCATCGTCAATATGAGGGTCCAAGGGATATAGCAAACCTGAAGTGAACCATCGGAATTTATAACTAGTGTCACGGGACTGGTTCAAACATAGTCAGTAAGAAGAGTCAGTCTTCTTGTACTTAAGTCGGCATTGTGCCTTTTCTATTTAATTTCGATGCAATTCCTGTGTTTCATCGTCAATCAGAAGGTCCACGGGATACAGTAAACCTGGAGTGAAGCATCGGAATCTATAACTAGTGTCACAGGGATGGTTCAAAACATAGACAGTAAGAAGAGTCAGTCTTCTTGTACTTAAGTCGGCATTGTGCCTTTTCTATTTAATTCCGATGCAATTTCTGTGTTTCATCGTCAATAAGAAGGTCCAAGGTATACAGTAAACCTGAATTGAAGCATCTGATCTATAACTAGTGTCACAGGAATGGTTCAAAACATAGTCAGCAAGAAGAGTCAAACTTGTTGTACTTAAGTCGGCATTGTGCCTTTTCTATTTAATTCCGATGCAATTTCTGTGTTTCATCGTCAATAAGAAGGTCCAAGGGATACAGTAAACGTGGAGTGAAGCATCGGAATCTATAACTAGTGTCAATGGAATGGTTCAAAACATAGTGAGTAAGAAGAGTCAGTCTTCTTGTACTTAAGTCGGCATTGTGCCTTTTCTATTTAATTTCGATGCAATTCCTGTGTTTCATCGTCAATAAAAAGGTCCAAGGGATATAGTAAACCTGGAGTGAAGCATCGGATTCTATAACTAGTGTCACAGGAATGGTTCAAAACATAGACAGTAAGAAGAGTCAGTCTTCTTGTACTTTATTCGGCTTTGTACATTTTGTATTTAATTCCGATGCAATTTCTGTGTTTCATCGTCAATAAGAAGGTCCAAGGGATACAGTAAACCTGAAGAGAAGCATCGGAGTCTATAACTAGTGTCACAGGACTGGTTCAAAAGATAGACAGTAAGATGAGTCAGTCTTCTTGAACTTAATTCTGCATTGTGCCTTTTGTATTTAATTCCGATGCAATTTCTGTGTTTCATCGTCAATAAGAAGGTCCAAGGGATACAGTAAACCTGAAGTGAAGCATCGGAATCTATAACTAGTGTCACTGGAATGGTTCAAAGCATAGTCAGTAAGGAGAGTCAGTCTTCTTGTACTTAAGTCGGCATTGTGCCTTTTGTATTTAATTCCGATGCATTTTCTGTGTTTCATCGTCAATAAGAAGGTCCAAGGGATACAGTAAACCTGAAGTCAAGCATCGTAATTTATAACTAGTGTCACAGGAAGGGTTCAAAACATAGTCAGTAGGGAGAGTCAGTCTTCTTGTACTTTAGTCGGCATTGTGCCTTTTGTATATAATTCCGATGCAATTGCTGTGTTTCATCGTCAATAAGAAGGACCAAGGGATACAGTAAACCTGGGGTGAAGCATCGGAATCTATAACTAGTGTCACAGGGATGGTTCAAAACATAGACAGTAAGAAGAGTCAGTCTTGTTGTACTTAAGTCGGCATTCCTTTTCTATTTGATTCCGATGCAATTTCTGTGTTTCATCGTCAATAAGAAGGTCAGAGGGATACAGTAATCCTGATGTGGAGCATCGGAATCTATAACTAGTGTCACAGGAATGGTTCAAAGCAAGGTCAGTAAGAAGACTCAGTCTTCTTGTCCTTAAGTCGGCATTGTGCCTTTTGTATTTAATTCCGGTGCAATTTCTGTGGTTCATCGTCAATAAGAAGATCCCAGGGTTACAGTAAACCTGGAGTCAAGCATCGGAATCTATAACTAGTGTCACAGGAATGGTTCAAAACATAGACAGTAAGAAGAGTCAGACTTCTTGTACTTAATACTGCTTTGTGCATTTTGTATTTAATTCCGATGCAATTTCTGTGTTTCATCGTCAATAAGAAGGTCCAAGGGATACAGTAAACCTGAAGTGAAGCATCGGAATTTATAACTAGTGTCACAGGAATGGTTCAAAGCATAGTCAGTAAGAAGAGTCAGTCTTCTTGTACTTAAGTCGGCATTGTGCCTTTTGAATTTAATTCCGATGCAATTTCTGTAGTTCATCGTCAATAAGAAGGTCCAAGGGATACAGTAAACTTGGAGCGAAGCATCGGAATTTATAACTAGTGTCACAGGAATGGTTCAAATCATAGTCAGTAAGAAGAGTCAGTCTTCTTGTACTTAAGTCGGCATTGTGCCTTTTTATTTAATTCCGATGCAATTTCTGTGTTTCATCGTCAATAAGAAGGTCAGAGGGATACAATAAACCTGAAGTGAAGCATCGGAATCTATAACTAGTGTCACAGGAATGGTTCAAAGGAAAGTCAGTTAGAAGAGTCAGTCTTCTTGTCCTTAAGTCGGCATTGTGCTTTTTGTACTTAATTCCGATGCAATTTCTGTGTTTCATCGTCAATAAGAAGGTCCAAGGGATACAGTAAACATGGAGTGAAGCATCGGAATCTATAACTATTATCAATGGAATGGTTCAAAACATAGTCAGTAAGAAGAGTCAGTCTTCTTGTACTTAAGTCGGCATTGTGCTTTTTCTATTTAATTCCGATGCAATTTCTGTGTTTCATCGTCAATAAGAAGGTCCAAGGGATTCAGTAAACATGGAGTGAAGCATCGGAATCTATAACTAGTGTCAATGGAATGGTTCAAAACATAGTCAGTAAGAAGAGTCAGTCTTCTTGTACTTAAGTCGGCATTGTGCTTTTTCTATTGATTTCCGATGCAATTTCTGTGTTTCATCGTCAATAAGAAGGTCCAAGGGATATAGTAAGCCTGGAGTGAAGCATCGGAATCTATAACTAGTGTCACAGGAATGGTTCAAAACATAGACAGTAAGATGAGCCAGTCTTCTTGTACTTACGTCGACATTGTGCCTTTTCTATTTAATTCCGATGCAATTTCTGTGTTTCATCGTCAATAAGAAGGATAGAGGGATACAATAAACCTGAAGTGAAGCATCGGAATCTATAACTAGTGTCACTGGAATGGTTCAAAGCATAGTCAGTAAGGAGAGTCAGTCTTCTTGTACTTAAGTCGGCATTGTGCCTTTTGTATTTAATTCCGATGCATTTTCTGTGTTTCATCGTCAATAAGAAGGTCCAAGGGATACAGTAAACCTGAAGCGAAGCATCGTAATTTATAACTAGTGTCACAGGAAGGGTTCAAAACATAGTCAGTGAGGAGAGTCAGTCATCTTGTACTTTAGTCGGCATTGTGCCTTTTGTATATAATTCCGATGCAATTGCTGTGTTTCATCGTCAATAAGAAGGACCAAGGGATACAGTAAACCTGGGGTGAAGCATCGGAATCTATAACTAGTGTCACAGGGATGGTTCAAAACATAGACAGTAAGAAGAGTCAGTCTTGTTGTACTTAAGTCGGCATTCCTTTTCTATTTGATTCCGATGCAATTTCTGTGTTTCATCGTCAATAAGAAGGTCCAATGGATACAGTAAACATGGAGTGAAGCATCGGAATCTATAACTATTGTCAATGGAATGGTTCAAAACATAGTCAGTAAGAAGAGTCAGTCTTCTTGTACTTAAGTCGGCATTGTGCTTTTTCTATTTAATTCCGATGCAATTTCTGTGTTTCATCGTCAATAAGAAGGTCCAAGGGATATAGTAAGCCTGGAGTGAAGCATCGGAATCTATAACTAGTGTCACAGGAATGGTTCAAAACATAGACAGTAAGAAGAGTTAGTCTTCTTGTACTTACGTCGACATTGTGCCTTTTCTATTTAATTCCGATGCAATTACTGTGTTTCATCGTCAATAAGAAGGTCAGAGGGATACAATAAAGTTGAAGTGAAGCATCGGAATCTATAACTAGTGTCACAGGAATGTTTCAAAACAAAGCTAGTAAGAAGAGTCAGTCTTCTTGTCCTTAAGTCGGCATTGAGCCTTTTGTATTTAATTCCGATGCAATTTCTGTGTTTCATCGTCAATAAAAATGTCCAAGGGATACAGTAAACCTGAAGTGAAGCTTCGGAATCTATAGCTGGTGTCACAGGAGTGGTTCAAAACATAGACAGTATGAAGAGTCAGACTTCTTGACCTTGATTCTGCTTTGTGCCTTTTGTATTTAATTCCGATGCAATTTCTGTGTTTCATCGTCAATAAGAAGGTCCAAGGTATACAGTAAAAATGAAGTGAAGCATCGGATATATAACTAGTGTCACAGGAATGAATCAAAACATAGTCAGTAAGAAGAGTCAGGTTTTTGTCCTTAAGTCGGCATTGTGCTTTTTCTATTTAATTCCGATGCAATTTCTGTGTTTCATCGTCAATAAGAAGGTGCAAGGGATACAGTAAACCTGGAGTGAAGCATCGGAATTTATAACTAGTGTCACAGGAATGGTTCAAAACATAGTCAGTAAGAAGAGTCAGTCTTCTTGTACTTAAGTCGGCATTGTGCCTTTTTATTTAATTCCGATGCAATTTCTGTGTTTCATCGTCAATAAGAAGGTCAGAGGGATACAATAAACCTGAAGTGAAGCATCGGAATCTATAACTAGTGTCACAGGAATGGTTCAAAGCAAAGTCAGTAAGAAGAGTCAGTCTTCTTGTCCTTAAGTCGGCATTGTGCCTTTTGTATTTAATTCCGATGCAATTTCTGTGTTTCATCGTCAATAAGAAGGTCCAAGGGATTCAGTAAACATGGAGTGAAGCATCGGAATCTATAACTAGTGTCAATGGAATGGTTCAAAACATAGTCAGTAAGAAGAGTCAGTCTTCTTGTACTTAAGTCGGCATTGTGCTTTTTCTATTGATTTCCGATGCAATTTCTGTGTTTCATCGTCAATAAGAAGGTCCAAGGGATATAGTCAGCCTGGAGTGAAGCATCGGAATCTATAACTAGTGTCACAGGAATGGTTCAAAACAAGGCCAGTAAGAAGACTCAGTCTTCTTGTCCTTAAGTCGGCATTGTGCCTTTTGTATTTAATTCCGATGCAATTTCTGTGTTTCATCGTCAATACGAAGGTCCAAACCTGGAGTGAAGCATCGGAATCTATAACTAGTGTCACAGGAATGGTTCAAAACATAGACAGTAAGAAGAGTCAGACTTCTTGTACTTAATTCTGCTTTGTGCATTTTGTATTTAATTCCGATGCAATTTCTATGTTTCATCGTCAATAAGAAGGTCCAAGGGATACAGTAAACCTGAAGTGAAGCATCGGAATTTATAACTAGCGTCACAGGAATGGTTAAAAGCATAGACAGTAGGAAGAGTCGGTCTTCATGTACTTAAGTCGGCATTGTGCCTTTTGCATTTAATTCCGCTGCATTTTCTGTGTTTCATCGTCAATAAGAAGGTCCAAGGGATACAGTAAACCTGAAGTGAAGCATCGGAATCTATAACTAGTGTCACAGGAATGGTTCAAAACATTGACAGCAGGAAGAGTCAGTCTTCTTGTACTTAAGTCAGCATTGTGCCGTTTGTATTTAATTCCGATGCAATTTCTGTGTTTCATCGTCAATAAGAAGGTGCAAGGGATACAGTAAACGTGGAGTGAAGCATCGGAATCTATAACTAGTGTCAATGGAATGGTTCAAAGCATAGTGAGTAAGAAGAGTCAATCTTCTTGTACTTAAGTCGGCATTGTGCCTTTTCTGTTTAATTTCGATGCAATTTCTGTGTTTCATCGTCAATAAGAAGGTCCAAGGGATATAGTAAACCTGGAGTGAAGCATCGGATTCTATATCTAGTGTCACAGGAATGGTTCAAAACATAGACAGTAAGAAGAGTCAGTCTTCTTGTACTTAATTCGGCTTTGTGCCTTTTGTATTTAATTCCGATGCAATTTCTGTGTTTCATCGTCAATAAGAAGGTCCAAGGGATACAGTAAACCTGAAGTGAAGCATCGGAGTCTATAACTAGTGTCACAGGACTGGTTCAAAAATAGACAGTAAGATGAGTCAGTCTTCTTGAATTTAATTCTGCATTGTGCCTTTTGTATTGAATTCCGATGCAATTTCTGTGTTTCATCGTCAACAAGAAGGTCCAAGGTATACAGTAAAAATGAAGTGAAGCATCGGATCTATAACTAGTGTCACAGGAATGGTTCAAAACATAGTCAGTAAGAAGAGTCAGGTTTTTGTCCTTAAGTCGGCATTGTGCCTTTTCTATTTAATTCCGATGCAATTCCTGTGTTTCATCGTCAATAAGAAGGTGCAAGGGATACAGTAAACCTGGAGTGAAGCATCGGAATCTATAACTAGTGTCCCAGGAATGGCTCAAAACATGGTCAGTAAGAAGGGTCAGTCTTCTTGTACTTAAGTCGGCATTGTGCCTTTTCTATTTAATTCCGATGCAATTTCTGTGTTTCATCGTCAATAAGAAGGTCCAAGGGATACAGTGAACATGGAGTGAAGCATCGGAATCTATAACTAGTGTCAATGGAATGGTTCAAAACATAGTCAGTAAGAAGAGTCAGTCTTCTTGTACTTAAGTCGGCATTGTGCTTTTTCTATTTAATTCCGATGCAATTTCTGTGTTTCATCGTCAATAATAAGGGCCAAGGGATATAGTAAGCCTGGAGTGAAGCATCGGAATCTATAACTAGTGTCACAGGAATGGTTCAAAACATAGACAGTAAGAAGGGTCAGTCTTCTTGTAGTTACGTCGACATTGTGATTTTTCTATTTAATTCCGATGCAATTTCTGTGTTTCATCGTCAATAAGAAGGTCAGAGGGATACAATAAACCTGAAGTGAAGCATCGGAATCTATAACTAGTGTCACAGGAATGGTTCAAAACAAAGTAAGTAAGAAGAGTCAGTCTTCTTGTCCTTAAGTCGGCATTGTGCCTTTTGTATTTAATTTCGATGCAATTTCTGTGTTTCATCGTCAATAAGAAGGTCCAAGGGATACAGTAAACCTGAAGTGAAGCTTCGGAATCTATAGCTGGTGTCACAGAAATGCTTCAAAACATAGTCAGTAATAAGAGTCAGTCTTCTTGTCCTTATGTCGGCATTCTGCCTTTTGTAATTAATTCCGATGCAATTTCTGTGTTTCATCGTCAATAAGAAGGTCCAAGGGATACAGTAAACCTGGAGTGAAGCATCGGAATCTATAACTAGTGTCACAGGAGTGGTTCAAAACATAGACAGTAAGAAGAGTCAGTCTTCTTGACCTTAATTCTGCTTTGTGCCTTTTGTATTTAATTCCGATGCAATTTCTGTGGTTCATCGTCAATAAGAAGGTCCAAGGTATACAGTAAGCCCGAAGTGAAGCATCGGATCTATAAATAGTGTCACAGGAATGGTTCAAAACATAGTCTGTAAGAAGAGTCAGGGTTTGTACTTAAGTCGGCATTGTGCCTTTTCTATTTAATTCCGATGCAATTTCTGTGTTTCATCGTCAATAAGAAGGTCCAAGGGATACAGTAAACCTGGAGTGAAGCATCGGAATCTATAACTAGTGTCAATGGAATGGTTCAAGACATAGTCAGAAAGAGGAGTCAGTCTTCTTGTACTTAAGTCGGCATTGTGCCTTTTCTTTTAAATTCCGATGCAATTTCTGTGTTTCATCGTCAATAAGAAGGTCCAAGGGTTATAGTAAAACTGGAGTGAAGCATCGGAATCTATAACTAGTGTCACAGGAGTGGTTCAAAACATAGTCAGTAAGAAGAGTCAGTCTTCTTGTCCTTAAGTCGGCATTGAGCCTTTTGTAATTAATTCCGATGCAATTTCTGTGTTTCATCGCCAATAAGAAGGACCAAGGGATACAGTAAACCTCGACTGAAGCATCGGAATCTATAACTAGTGTCACAGGAATGGTTCAAAACATAGTCAGTAAGAAGAGTCAGTCTTCTTGTACTTAAGTCGGCATTGTGCCTTTTGTAATTAATTCCGATGCAATTTCTGTGCTTCATCGTCAATAAGAAGGTCCAAGGGATACAGTAAACCTGAAGTGAAGCATCGTAATTTATAACTAGTGTCACAGGAAGGGTTCAAAACATAGTCAGTAAGGAGAGTCAGTCTTCTTGTACTTTAGTCGGCATTGTGCCTTTTGTATTTAATTCCGATGCAATTGCTGTGTTTCATCGTCAATAAGAAGGACTAAGGGATACAGTAAACCTGGAGTGAAGCATCGGAATCTATAACTAGTGTCACAGGGATGGTTCAAAACATAGACAGTAAGAAGAGTCAGCCTTGTTGTACTTAAGTCGGCATTGTGCATTTTCTATTTAATTCTGATGCAATTTCTGTGTTTCATCGTCAATAAGATGGTCAGAGGGATACAGTAATCCTGAAGTGGAGCATCGGAAACTATAACTAGTGTCACTGGAACGGTTCAAAACAAGGTCATTAAGAAGACTCAGTCTTCTTGTCCTTAAGTCGGCTTTGTGCCTTTTCTATTTAATTCTGATGCGATTTCTGTGTTTCATCGTCAATAAGAAGGTCAGAGGGATAAAGTAAACCTGAAGTGAAGCATCGGAATCCATAACTAGTGTCACAGGAATTGTTCAAAACATAGTCAGTAAGAAGAGTTAGTCTTCTTGTACTTAAGTCGGCATTGTGCCTTTTGTATTTATTTCCGATGCAATTTCTGTGTTTCATCGTCAATAAGAAGGCCCAAGGGATACAGTAAACCTGAGGTGAAGCATCGGAATTTATAACTAGTGTCACAGGAATGGTTCAAAGCATAGTCAGTAAGAAGAGTCAGTCTTCTTGTACTTAAGTCGGCATTGTGCCTTTTGAATTTAATTCCGATGGAATTTCTGTGTTTCATCGTCAATAAGAAGGACCAAGGGATACAGTAAACTTGGAGTGAAGCATCGGAATCTATAACTAGTGTCACAGGGATGGTTCAAAACATAGACAGTAAGAAGAGTCAGTCTTCTTGTACTTAAGTCGGCATTGTGCCTTTTCTATTTAATTCTGATGCGATTTCTGTGTTTCATCGTCAATAAGAAGGTCAGAGGGATACAGTAAACCTGAAGTGAAGCATCGGAATCCATAACTAGTGTCACAGGAATGGTTCAAAACATAGTCAGTAAGAAGAGTTAGTCTTCTTGTACTTAAGTCGGCATTGTGCCTTTTGTATTTAATTCCGATGCAATTTCTGTAGTTCATCGTCAATAAGAAGGTCCAAGGGATGCAGTAAACCTGGAGTGAAGCATCGGAATCAATAACTAGTGTCGCAGGAATGGTTCAAAACATAGTCGGTAAGAAGAGTCAGTCTTCTTGTACTTAAGTCGGCATTGTGCCTTTTCTATTTAATTCCGATGCAATTTCTGTGTTTCATCGTCAATAAGAAGAACAGAGGGATACTATAAACCTGAAGTGAAGCATCGGAATCTATAACTAGTGTCACAGGAATGGTTCAAAGAAAAGTCAGTAAGAAGAGTCGGCTTCTTGTCCTTAAGTCGGCATTGTACGTTTTGTATTTAATTCCGATGCAATTCCTGTGTTTCATCGTCAATAAGAAGGTCCAAGGGATACAGTAAACCTGGAGTGAAGCATCGGAATCTGTAACTAGTGTCAATGGAATGGTTTAAAGCATAGTCAGTAAGGAGAGTCAGTCTTCTTGTACTTAAGTCGGCATTGTGCCTTTTCTATTTAATTCCGATGCAGTTTCTGTGTTTCAACGTCAATAAGAAGGTCCAAGGGATGTAGTAAACCTGGAGTGAAGCATCGGAATCTATAACTAGTGTCACAGGAATGGTTCAAAACATAGACAGTAAGAAGAGTCAGTCTTCTTGTACTTACGTCGACATTGTGCCTTTTCTATTTAATTCCGACGCAATTTCTGTGTTTCATCGTCAATAAGAAGGTCAGAGGGATACAATAAACCTGAAGTGAAGCATCGGAATCTATAACTAGTGTCACAGGAATGGTTCAAAACAAAGTCAGTAAGAAGAGTCAGTCTTCTTGTCCTTAAGTCGGCATTGTGCCTTTTGAATTTAATTCCAATGCAATTTCTGTGTTTCTTCGTCAATATGATGGTCCAAGGGATACAGTAAACCTGAAGTGAAGCTTCGGAATCTATAGCTAGTGTCACAGGAATGCTTCAAAACTTAGTCAGTAAGAAGAGTCAGTCTTCTTGTCCTTATGTCGGCATTGTGCCTTTTCTAATTAATTCCGATGCAATTTCTGTGTTTCATCGTCAATAAGAAGGTCCAAGGGATACAGTAAACCTGGAGTGAAGCATCGGAATCTATAACTAGTGTCACAGGAATGGTTCAAAGCATAGACAGTAAGAAGAGTCAGTCTTCTTGTCCTTAATTCTGCTTTGTGCCTTTTGTATTTAATTCCGATGCAATTTCTTTGTTTCATCGTCAATAAGAAGGTCCAAGGTATACAGTAAAAGTGAAGTGAAGCATCGGATCTATAACTAGTGTCACAGGAATGGTTCAAAACATAGTCAGTAAGAAGAGTCAGTCTTATTGTACTTAAGTCATTATTGTGCATTTCCTATTTAATTCTGATGCAATTTCTGCGTTTCATCGTCAATATGAAGGTCCAACCGATACAGTAAACCTCGACTGAAGCATCGGAATCTATAACTAGTGTTACAGGAATGGTTCAAAATATAGTCAGTAAGAAGAGTCAGTCTTCTTGTACTTAAGTCGGCATTGTGCCTTTTCTATTTAATTCCGATGCAATTTCTGTGTTTCATCGCCAATAAGAAGGTCAGAGGGATACAATAAACCTGAAGTGAAGCATCGGAATCTATAACTAGTGTCACAGGAATGGTTCAAAGCAAAGTCAGTAAGAAGAGTCAGTCTTCTTGTCCTTAAGTCGGCATTGTACCTTTTGTATTTAATTCCGATGCAATTTCTGTGTTTCATCGTCAATAAGAAGGTCCAAGGGATACAGTAAACATGGAGTGAAGCATCGGAATCTATAACTAGTGTCAATGGAATGGTTCAAAGCATAGTCAGCAAGAAGAGTCAGTCTTCTTGTACTTAAGTCGGCATTGTGCCTTTTCTATTTAATTAAGATGCAATTTCTGTGTTTCATCGTCAAAAAGAAGGTCAGAGGGATATAGTAAAACTGGAGTGAAGCATCGGAATCCATAACTAGTGTCACAGGAATGGTTCAAAACATAGACAGTAAGAAGAGTCAGTCTTCTTGTACTTACGTCGACATTGTGCCTTTTCTATATAATTCCGATGCATTTTCTGTGTTTCATCGTCAATAAGGTCCAAGGGATACAGTAAACCTGGAGTGAAGCATCGGAATCTATAACTAGTGTCACAGGAGTGGTTCAAAACATAGACAGTAAGAAGAGTCAGTCTTCTTGAACTTAATTCTGCTTTGTGCATTTTGTAATTAATACCGATGCAATTTCTGTGTTTCATCGTCAGTAAGAAGGACCAAGGTATACAGTAAGCCTGAAGTGAAGCATCGGATCTATAACTAGTGTCACAGGAATGGTTCAAAACATAGTCAGTAAGAAGAGTCAGGTTTTTGTACTTAAGTCGGCATTGTGCCTTTTCTATTTAATTCCGATGCAATTTCGGTGTTTCATCGTCAATAAGAAGGGCCAAGGGATACAGTAAACCTGGAGTAAGGCATCGGAATCTATAACTAGTGGCAATGGAATGGTTCAAGACATATTCAGTAAGAAGAGTTAGTCTTCTTGTACTTAAGTCGGCATGGTGCCTTTTGTATTTAATTCCGATGCAATTTCTGTAGTTCATCGTCAATAAGAAGGTCCAAGGGATGCAGTAAACCTGGAGTGAAGCATCGGAATCTATAACTAGTGTCACAGGAATGGTTAAAACATAGACATGAAGAAGAGTCAGTCTTCTTGTACTTACGTCGACATTGTGCCTTTTCTATTTAATTCCGATGCAAATTCTGTGTTTCATCGTCCATAAGAAGGTCAGAGGGATACAATAAACCTGAAGTGAAGCATCGGAATCTATAACTAGTGTCACAGGAATGGTTCAAAACAAAGTCAGTAAGAAGAGTCAGTCTTCTTGTCCTTAAGTCGGCATTGTGCCTTTTGAATTTAATTCCAATGCAATTTCTGTGTTTCTTCGTCAATATGATGGTCCAAGGGATACAGTAAACCTGAAGTAAAGCTTCGGAATCTATAGCTAGTGGCACAGGAATGCTTCAAAACATAGTCAGTAAGAAGAGTCAGTCTTCTTGTCCTTATGTCGGCATTGTGCCTTTTGTAATTAATTCCGATGCAATTTCTGTGTTTCATCGTCAATAAGAAGGTCCAAGGGATACAGTAAACCTGGAGTGAAGCATCGGAATCTATAACTAGTGTCACAGGAATGGCTCAAAACATAGACAGTAAGAAGAGTGAGTCTTCTTGACCTTAATTCTGCTTTGTGCCTTTTGTATTTAATTCCGATGCAATTTCTGTGTTTCATCGTCAATAAGAAGGTCCAAGGTATAAAGTAAAAATGAAGTGAAGCATCGGATCTATAACTAGTGTCACAGGAATGGTTCTAAACATAGTCAGTAAGAAGGAGTCAGTCTTATTGTACTTAAGTCACCATTGTGCATTTTCTATTTAATTCCTGATGCAATTTCTGTGTTTCATCGTCATTATGAAGGTCCAACCGATACAGTGAACCTCGACTGAAGCATCGGAATCTATAACTAGTGTCACAGGAATGGTTCAAAATATAGTCAGTAAGAAGAGTCAGTCTTCTTGTACTTAAGTCGGCATTGTGCCTTTTCTATTTAATTCTTATGCAATTTCTGTGTTTCATCGCCAATAAGAAGGTCAGAGGGATACAATAAACCTGAAGTGAAGCATCGGAATCTATAACTAGTGTCACAGGAATGGTTCAAAGCAAAGTCAGTAAGAAGAGTCAGTCTTCTTGTCCTTAAGTCGGCATTGTGCCTTTTCTATTTAATTCCGATGGCAATTTCTGTGTTTCATCGTCAATAAGAAGGTCCAAGGGATACAGTAAACATGGAATGAAGCATCGGAATCTATAACTAGTGTCAATGGAATGGTTCAAAACAATAGTCAGTAAGAAGAGTCAGTCTTCTTGTACTTAAGTCGGCATTGTGCCTTTTCTATTAATTCCGATGCAATTTCTGTGTTTCATCGTCAATAAGAAGGTCCAAGGGATATAGTAAACCTGGAGTGAAGCATCGGAACTATAACTAGTGTCACAGGAATTGTTCAAGCATAGTCAGTAAGGAGAGAGTCTGTCTCCTTGTACTTAAGTCGGCATTGTGCCTTTTGTATTTAATTCGAGGCAATTTCTGTGTTTCATCGTCAATAAGAAGGTCAGAGGGATACAATAAACCTGAAGTGAAGATTCGGAATCTATAACTAGTGTCACAGGAATGGTACAAAACAAAGTCAGTAAAAAGAGTCAGTCTTCTTGTCCTTAAGTCGGCATTGTACCTTTTGTATTTAATTCCGAAGCAATTTCTGTGTTTCATCGTCAATAAGATGGTCCAAGGGATACAGTAAACCTGAAGTGAAGCTTCGGAATCTGTAGCTAGTGTCACAGGAATGCTTCAAAACATAGTCAGTAAGAAGAGTCAGTCTTCTTGTCCTTATGTCGGCATTGTGCCTTTTGCAATTAATTCCGATGCAATTTCTGTGTTTCATCGTCAATAAGAAGGACCAAGGGATACAGTAAACTTGGAGTGAAGCATCGGAATCTATAACTAGTGTCACAGGGATGGTTCAAATCATAGACAGTAAGAAGAGTCAGTCTTCTTGTACTTAAGTCGGCATTGTGCCTTTTCTATTTAATTCCAATGCAATCTCTGTGTTTCATCGTCAATAAGAAGGTCAGAGGGATACAATAAACCTGAAGTGAAGCATCGGAATCTATAACTAGTGTCACAGGAATGGTTCAAAACAAAGTCAGTAAAAAGAGTCAGTCTTCTTGTCCTTAAGCCGGCATTGTGCCTTTTGTATTTAATTCCGATGCAATTTCTGTAGTTCATCGTCAATAAGAAGGTCCAAGGGATGCAGTAAATCTGGAGTGAAGCATCGGAATCTATAACTAGTGTCACAGGAATGGTTCAAAACATAGTCAGTAAGAAGAGTCAGTCTTCTTGTACTTATGTCGGCATTGTGCCTTTTCTATTTTATTCCGATGCAATTTCTGTGTTTCATCGTCAATAAGAAGGTCAGAGGGACACAATAAACCTGAAGTGAAGCATCGGAATCTATAACTAGTGTCACAGGAATGGTTCAAAGAAAAGTCAGTAAGAAGATACAGCGTCTTGTCCTTAAGTCGGCATTGTGCGTTTTGTATTTAATTCCGATGCAATTCCTGTGTTTCATCGTCAATAAAAAGTCCAAGGGATACAGTAAACCTGGAGTGAAGCATCGGAATCTGTAACTAGTGTCAATGGAATGGTTTAAAACATAGTCAGTAAGAAGAGTCAGTCTTCTTGTACTTAAGTCGGCATTGTGCCTTTTCTATTTAATTCTTATGCAATTTCTGTGTTTCATCGCCAATAAGAAGGTCAGAGGGATACAATAAACCTGAAGTGAAGCATCGGAATCTATAACTAGTGTCACAGGAATGGTTCAAAGCAAAGTCAGTAAGAAGAGTCAGTCTTCTTGTCCTTAAGTCGGCATTGTGCCTTTTCTATTTAATTCCGATGCAATTTCTGTGTTTCATCGTCAATAAGAAGGTCCAAGAGATACAGTAAACATGGAGTGAAGCATCGGAATCTATAACTAGTGTCAATGGAATGGTTCAAAACATAGTCAGTAAGAAGAGTCAGTCTTCTTGTACTTAAGTCGGCATTGTGCCTTTTCTACTTAATTCCGATGCAATTTCTGTGTTTCATCGTCAATAAGAAGGTCCAAGGGATATAGTAAACCTGGAGTGAAGCATCGGAATCTATAACCAGTGTCACAGGAATTGTTCAAAGCATAGTCAGTAAGAAGAGTCTGTCTTCTTGTACTTAAGTCGGCATTGTGCCTTTTGTATTTAATTCCGAGGCAATTTCTGTGTTTCATCGCCAATAAGAAGGTCAGAGGGATTCAATAAACCTGAAGTGAAGAATCGGAATCTATAATAGTGTCACAGGAATGGTACAAAACAAAGTCAGTAAAAAGAGTCAGTCCTCTTGTCCTTAAGTCGGCATTGTACCTTTTGTATTTAATTCCGATGCAATTTCTGTGTTTCATCGTCAATAAGATGGTCCAAGGGATACAGTAAACCTGAAGTAAAGCTTCGGAATCTATAGCTAGTGTCACAGGAATGGTTCAAAGCATAGACAGTAAGAAGAGTGAGTCTTCTTGACTTTAATTCTGCTTTGTGCCTTTTGAATTTAATTCCGATGCAATTTCTGTGTTTCATCGTCAATAAGAAGGTCCAAGGTATAAAGTAAAAATGAAGTGAAGCATCGGATCTATAACTAGTGTCACAGGAATGGTTCAAAACATAGTCAGTAAGAAGAGTCAGTCTTATTGTACTTAAGTCATCATTGTGCATTTTCTATTTAATTCTGATGCAATTTCTGCGTTTCATCGTCAATATGAAGGTCCAACCGATACAGTGAACCTCGACTGAAGCATCGGAATCTATAACTAGTGTCACAGGAATGGTTCAAAATATAGTCAGTAAGAAGAGTCAGTCTTCTTGTACTTAAGTCGGCATTGTGCCTTTTCTATTTAATTCTTATGCAATTTCTGTGTTTCATCGCCAATAAGAAGGTCAGAGGGATACAATAAACCTGAAGTGAAGCATCGGAATCTATAACTAGTGTCACAGGAATGGTTCAAAGCAAAGTCAGTAAGAAGAGTCAGTCTTCTTGTCCTTAAGTCGGCATTGTGCCTTTTCTATTTAATTCCGATGCAATTTCTGTGTTTCATCGTCAATAAGAAGGTCCAAGGGATACAGTAAACATGGAGTGAAGCATCGGAATCTATAACTAGTGTCAATGGAATGGTTCAAAACATAGTCAGTAAGAAGAGTCAGTCTTCTTGTACTTAAGTCGGCATTGTGCCTTTTCTATTTAATTCCGATGCAATTTCTGTGTTTCATCGTCAATAAGAAGGTCCAAGGGATATAGTAAACCTGGAGTGAAGCATCGGAATCTATAACTAGTGTCACAGGAATTGTTCAAAGCATAGTCAGTAAGAAGAGTCTGTCTTCTTGTACTTAAGTCGGCATTGTGCCTTTTGTATTTAATTCCGAGGCAATTTCTGTGTTTCATCGCCAATAAGATGGTCAGAGGGATACAATAAACCTGAAGTGAAGAATCGGAATCTATAACTAGTGTCACAGGAATGGTACAAAACAAAGTCAGTAAAAAGAGTCAGTCTTCTTGTCCTTAAGTCGGCATTGTACCTTTTGTATTTAATTCCGATGCAATTTCTGTGTTTCATCGTCAATAAGATGGTCCAAGGGATACAGTAAACCTGAAGTGAAGCTTCGGAATCTGTAGCTAGTGTCACAGGAATGCTTCAAAACATAGTCAGTAAGAAGAGTCAGTCTTCTTGTCCTTATGTCGGCATTGTGCCTTTTGCAATTAATTCCGATGCAATTTCTGTGTTTCATCGTCAATAAGAAGGACCAAGGGATACAGTAAACTTGGAGTGAAGCATCGGAATCTATAACTAGTGTCACAGGGATGGTTCAAATCATAGACAGTAAGAAGAGTCAGTCTTCTTGTACTTAAGTCGGCATTGTGCCTTTCCTATTTAATTCTGATGCGATTTCTGTGTTTCATCGTCAATAAGAAGGTCAGAGGGATACAGTAAACCTGAAGTGAAGCATCGGAATCCATAACTAATGTCACAGGAATGGTTCAAAACATAGTCAGTAAGAAGAGTTAGTCTTCTTGTACTTAAGCCGGCATTGTGCCTTTTGTATTTAATTCCGATGCAATTTCTGTAGTTCATCGTCAATAAGAAGGTCCAAGGGATGCAGTAAATCTGGAGTGAAGCATCGGAATCTATAACTAGTGTCACAGGAATGGTTCAAAACATAGTCAGTAAGAAGAGTCAGTCTTCTTGTACTTATGTCGGCATTGTGCCTTTTCTATTTTATTCCGATGCAATTTCTGTGTTTCATCGTCAATAAGAAGGTCAGAGGGACACAATAAACCTGAAGTGAAGCATCGGAATCTATAACTAGTGTCACAGGAATGGTTCAAAGAAAAGTCAGTAAGAAGATACAGCGTCTTGTCCTTAAGTCGGCATTGTGCGTTTTGTATTTAATTCCGATGCAATTCCTGTGTTTCATCGTCAATAAAAAGTCCAAGGGATACAGTAAACCTGGAGTGAAGCATCGGAATCTGTAACTAGTGTCAATGGAATGGTTTAAAACATAGTCAGTAAGAAGAGTCAGTCTTCTTGTACTTAAGTCGGCATTGTGCCTTTTCTATTTAATTCTTATGCAATTTCTGTGTTTCATCGCCAATAAGAAGGTCAGAGGGATACAATAAACCTGAAGTGAAGCATCGGAATCTATAACTAGTGTCACAGGAATGGTTCAAAGCAAAGTCAGTAAGAAGAGTCAGTCTTCTTGTCCTTAAGTCGGCATTGTGCCTTTTCTATTTAATTCCGATGCAATTT
Source organism: Schistocerca piceifrons (assembly GCF_021461385.2). Taxonomy (NCBI): domain Eukaryota; kingdom Metazoa; phylum Arthropoda; class Insecta; order Orthoptera; family Acrididae; genus Schistocerca; species Schistocerca piceifrons. Next base: position 450,357 of record NW_025727966.1, on the reverse strand, counting down.
CTGTGTTTCATCGTCAATAAGAAGGTCCAAGAGATACAGTAAACATGGAGTGAAGCATCGGAATCTATAACTAGTGTCAATGGAATGGTTCAAAACATAGTCAGTAAGAAGAGTCAGTCTTCTTGTACTTAAGTCGGCATTGTGCCTTTTCTACTTAATTCCGATGCAATTTCTGTGTTTCATCGTCAATAAGAAGGTCCAAGGGATATAGTAAACCTGGAGTGAAGCATCGGAATCTATAACCAGTGTCACAGGAATTGTTCAAAGCATAGTCAGTAAGAAGAGTCTGTCTTCTTGTACTTAAGTCGGCATTGTGCCTTTTGTATTTAATTCCGAGGCAATTTCTGTGTTTCATCGCCAATAAGAAGGTCAGAGGGATTCAATAAACCTGAAGTGAAGAATCGGAATCTATAATAGTGTCACAGGAATGGTACAAAACAAAGTCAGTAAAAAGAGTCAGTCCTCTTGTCCTTAAGTCGGCATTGTACCTTTTGTATTTAATTCCGATGCAATTTCTGTGTTTCATCGTCAATAAGATGGTCCAAGGGATACAGTAAACCTGAAGTGAAGCTTCGGAATCTGTAGCTAGTGTCACAGGAATGCTTCAAAACATAGTCAGTAATAAGAGTCAGTCTTCTTGTCCTTATGTCGGCATTGTGCCTTTTGCAATTAATTCCGATGCAATTTCTGTGTTTCATCGTCAATAAGAAGGACCAAGGGATACAGTAAACTTGGAGTGAAGCATCGGAATCTATAACTAGTGTCACAGGGATGGTTCAAATCATAGACAGTAAGAAGAGTCAGTCTTCTTGTACTTACGTCGACATTGTGCCTTTTCTATTTAATTCCGATGCAATTTCTGTGTTTCATCGTCAATAAGAAGGTCAGAGGGATACAATAAACCTGAAGTGAAGCATCGGAATCTATAACTAGTGTCACAGGAATGGTTCAAAACAAAGTCAGTAAGAAGAGTCAGTCTTCTTGTACTTAAGTCGGCATTGTGCCTTTTGTATTTAATTCCGAGGCAATTTCTGTGTTTCATCGCCAATAAGAAGGTCAGAGGGATACAATAAACCTGAAGTGAAGCATCGGAATCTATAACTAGTGTCACAGGAATGGTACAAAACAAAGTCAGTAGAAAGAGTCAGTCTTCTTGTCCTTAAGTCGGCATTGTACCTTTTGTATTCAATTCCGATGCAATTTCTGTGTTTCATCGTCAATAAGAAGGTCCAAGGGACACAGTAAACATGGAGTGAAGCATCGGAATCTATAACTAGTGTCAATGGAATGGTTCAAAGCATTGTCAGTAAGAAGAGTCAGTCTTCTTGTACTTAAGTCGGCATTGGGCCTTTTCTATTTAATTCCGATGCATTTTCTGTGTTTCATCGTCAATAAGAAGGTCAGAGGGATACAATAAACCTGAAGTGAAGCTTCGGAATCTATAACTGGTGTCACAGGAATGCTTCAAAACATAGTCAGTAAGAAGAGTCAGTCTTCTTGTCCTTATGTCGGCATTGTGGCTTTTGTAATTAATTCCGATGCAATTTCTGTGTTTCATCGTCAATAAGAAGGTCCAAGGGATACAGTAAACCTGGAGTGAAGCATCGGAATCTATAACTAGTGTCACAGGAGGGGTTCAAAACATAGACAGTAAGAAGAGTCAGTCTTCTTGACCTTAATTCTGCTTTGTGCCTTTTGTATTTCATTCCGATGCAATTTCTGTGTTTCATCGTCAGTAAGAAGGTCAAAGGTATACAGTAAGCCTGAAGTGAAGCATCGGATCTATAACTAGTGTCACAGGAATGGTTCAAAACATAGTCAGTAAGGAGAGTCAGGTTTTTGTACTTAAGTCGGCATTGTGCCTTTTCTATTTAATTCCGATGCAATTTCTGTGTTTCATCGTCAATAAGAAGGTCCAAGGGATACAGTAAACCTGGAGTGAAGCATCGGAATCTATAACTAGTGGCAATGGAATGGTTCAAGGCATAGTCAGTAAGAGGAGTCAGTCTTCTTGTACTTAAGTCGGCATTATGAATTTTCTTTTTAATTCCGATGCAATTTCTGTGTTTCATCTTCAATTAGAAGGTCCAAGGGATATAGTAAAACTGGAGTGTAGCATCGGAATCTATAACTAGTGTCACAGGGATGGTTCAAAACATAGACAGTAAGAAGAGTCTGTCTTCTAGTACTTAAGTCGGCATTGTGCCTTTTCTATTTAATTCTGATGCGATTTCTGTGTTTCATCGTCAATACGAAGGTCAGAGTTATACAGTAAACCTGAAGTGAAGCATCGGAATCCATAAGTAGTGTCACAGGAATGGTTCAAAACATAGTCAGTAAGAAGAGTTAGTCTTCTTGTACTTAAGTCGGCATTGTGAATTTTGAATTTAATTCCAATGCAATTTCTGTGTTTCTTCGTCAATATGATGGTCCAAGGGATACTGTAAACCTGAAGTGAAGCTTCGGAATCTATAGCTAGTGGCACAGGAATGCTTCAAACATAGTCAGTAAGAAGAGTCAGTCTTCTTGTCCTTATGTCGGCATTGTGCCTTTAGTAATTAATTCCGATGCAATTTCTGTGTTTCATCGTCAATAAGAAGGTCCACGGGATACAGTAAACCTGGAGTGAAGCATCGGAATCTATAACTAGTGTCACAGGAATGGTTCAAAGCATAGACAGTAAGAAGAGTCAGTCTTCTTGACCTTAATTCTGCTTTGTGCCTTTTGTATTTAATTCCGATGCAATTTCTGTGTTTCAGCGTCAATAACAAGGTCCAAGGTATACAGTAAAAATGAGGTGAAGCATCGGATCTATAACTAGTGTCACAGGAATGGTTCAAAACATAGTCAGTAAGAAGAGTCAGTCTTATTGTACTTAAGTCATCATTGTGCATTTTCTATTTAATTCTGATGCAATTTTTGCGTTTCATCGTCAATATGAAGGTCCAACCGATACAGCAAACCTCGACTGAAGCATCGGAATCTATAACTAGTGTCACAGGAATGGTTCAAAATATAGTCAGTAAGAAGAGTCAGTCTTCTTGTACTTAAGTCGGCATTGTGCCTTTTCTATTTAATTCCGATGCAATTTCTGTGTTTCATCGCCAATAAGAAGGTCAGAGGGATACAATAAACCTGAAGTGAAGCATCGGAATCTATAACTAGTGTCAATGGAATGGTTCAAAACATAGTCAGTAAGAAGAGTCAGTCTTCTTGTACTTAAGTGGGCATTGTGCCTTTTCTATTTAATTCCGATGCAATTTCTGTGTTTCATCGTCAATAAGAAGGTCCAAGGGATATAGTAAACCTGGAGTGAAGCATCGGAATCTATAACTAGTGTCACAGGAATTGTTCAAAGCATAGTCAGTAAGAAGAGTCAGTCTACTTGTACTTAAGTCGGCATTGTGGCTTTTGTATTTAATTACGAGGCAATTTCTGTGTTTCATCGCCAATAAGGTCAGAGGGATACAATAAACCTGAAGTGAAGCATCGGAATCTATAACTAGTGTCACAGGAATGCTACAAAACAAAGTCAGTAAAAAGAGTCAGTCTTCTTGTCCTTAAGTCGGCATTGTACCTTTTGTATTTAATTCCGATGCAATTTCTGTGTTTCATCGTCAATAAGAAGGCCCAAGGAATACAGTAAACCTGAAGTGAAGCTTCGGAATCTATAGCTAGTGTCACAGGAATGCTTCAAAACATAGTCAGTAAGAAGAGTCAGTCTTCTTGTCCTTATGTCGGCATTGTGCCTTTTGTAATTAATTCCGATGCAATTTCTGTGTTTCATCGTCAATAAGAAGGACCAAGGGATACAGTAAACTTGGAGTGAAGCATCGGAATCTATAACTAGTGTCACAGGGATGGTTCAAATCATAGACAGTAAGAAGAGTCAGTCTTCTTGTACTTAAGTCGGCATTGTGCCTTTTCTATTTAATTCTGATGCGATTTCTGTGTTTCATCGTCAATAAGAAGTTCAGAGGGATACAGTAAACCTGAAGTGAAGCATCGGAATCCATAACTAGTGTCACAGGAATGGTTCAAAACATAGTCAGTAAGAAGAGTTAGTCTTCTTGTACTTAAGTCGGCATTGTGCCTTTTGTATTTAATTCCGATGCAATTTCTTTGTTTCATCGTCAATAAGAAGGTCAGAGGGATACAATAAACCTGAAGTGAAGCATCGGAATCTATAACTCGTGTCACAGGAATGGTTCAAAGAAAATTCAGTAAGAAGAGTCAGCTTCTTGTCCTTAAGTCGGCATTGTGCGTTTTGTATTTAATTCCGATGCAATTCCTGTGTTTCATCGTCAATAAGAAGGTCCAAGGGATACAGTAAACCTGGAGTGAAGCATCGGAATCTGTAACTAGTGTCAATGGAATGGTTTAAAACATAGTCAGTAAGGAGAGTCAGTCTTCTTGTACTTAAGTCGGCATTGTGCCTTTTCTATTTAATTCCGATGCAATTTCTGTGTTTCATCGTCAATAAGAAGGTCCAAGGGATATAGTAAACCTTGAGTGAAGCATCGGAATCTATAACTAGTTTCACAGGAATGGTTCAAAACATAGACAGTAAGAAGAGTCAGTCTTCTTGTACTTAAGTCGACATTGTGCCTTTTCTATTTAATTCCGATGCAATTTCTGTGTTTCATCGTCAATAAGAAGGTCAGAGGGATACAATAAACCTGAAGTGAAGCATCGGAATCTATAACTAGTGTCACAGGAATGGTTCAAAACAAAGTCATTAAGAAGAGTCAGTCTTCTTGTCCTTAAGTCGGCATTGTGCCTTTTGTATTTAATTCCGATGCAATTTCTGTGTTTCATCGTCAATAAGAAGGTCCAAGGGATACAGTAAACCTGAAGTGAAGCTTCGGAATCTATAGCTAGTGTCACAGGAATGCTTCAAAACATAGTCCGTAAGAAGAGTCAGTCTTCTTGTCCTTATGTCGGCATTGTGCCTTTTGTAATTAATTCCGATGCAATATCTGTGTTTCATCGTCAATAAGAAGGTCCAAGGGATACAGTAAAACTGGAGTGAAGCATCGGAAACTATAACTAGTGTCACAGGAATGGTTCAAAGCATAATCGGTAAGAAGAGTCAATCTTGTTGTCCTTAAGTCGGCATTGTGCCTTTTGTATTTAATTCCGATGCAATTTCTGTGTTTCATCGTCAATATGAAGGTCCAACCGATACAGTAAACCTCGACTGAATCATCGGACTCTATAACTAGTGTCACAGGAATGGTTCAAAATATAGTCAGTAAGAAGAGTCAGTCTTCTTGTACTTAAGTCGGCATTGTGCCTTTTCTATTTAATTCCGATGCAATTTCTGTGTTTCATCGCCAATAAGAAGGTCAGAGGGATACAATAAACCTGAAGTGAAGCATCGGAATCTATAACTAGTGTCACAGGAATGGTTCAAAGCAAAGTCAGTAAGAAGAGTCAGTCTTCTTGTCCTTAAGTCGGCATTGTGCCTTTTGTATTTAATTCCGATGCAATTTCTGTGTTTCATCGTCAATAAGAAGGTCCAAGGGATACAGTAAACATTGAGTGAAGCATCGGAATCTATAACTAGTGTCAATGGAATGGTTCAAAACATAGTCAGTAAGAAGAGTCAGTCTTCTTGTACTTAAGTCGGCATTGTCCCTTTTCTATTTAATTCCGATGCAATTTCTGTGTTTCATCGTCAATAAGAACGTCCAAGGGATATAGAAAACCTGGAGTGAAGCATCGGAATCTATTACTAGTGTCACAGGAATGGTTCAAAACATAGTCAGTAAGAAGAGTCAGTCTTCTTGTACTTAAGGCGGCATTGTGCCTTTTGTATTTAATTCCGAGGCAATTTCTGTGTTTCATCGCCAATAAAAAGGTCAGAGGGATACAATAAACCTGAAGTGAAGCATCGGAATCTATAACTAGTGTCACAGGAATGGTACAAAACAAAGTCAGTAAAAAGAGTCAGTCTTCTTGTCCTTAAGTCGGCATTGTACCTTTTGTATTTAATTCCGATGCAATTTCTGTGTTTCATCGTCAATAAGAAGGTCCAAGGGATACAGTAAACATGGAGTGAAGCATCGGAATCTATAACTAGTGTCAATGGAATGGTTCAAAGCATAGTCAGTAAGAAGAGTCAGTCTTCTTGTACTTAAGTCGGCATTGTGCCTTTTCTATTTAATTCCGATGCAATTTCTGTGTTTCATCGTCAAAAAGAAGGTCCAAGGGATATACTTAAACTGGAGTGAAGCATCGGAATCTATAACTAGTGTCACAGGAATGGTTCAAAACATAGACAGTAAGAAGAGTCAGTCTTCTTGTACTTACGTCGACATTGTGCCTTTTCTATTTAATTCCGATGCATTTTCTGTGTTTCATCGTCAATAAGAAGGTCAGAGGGATACAATAAACCTGAAGTGAAGCTTCGGAATCTATAACTGGTGTCACAGGAATGCTTCAAAACATAGTCAGTAAGAAGAGTCAGTCTTCTTGTCCTTATGTCGGCATTGTGGCTTTTGTAATTAATTCCGATGCAATTTCTGTGTTTCATCGTCAATAAGAAGGTCCAAGGGATACAGTAAACCTGGAGTGAAGCATCGGAATCTATAACTAGTGTCACAGGAGTGGTTCAAAACATAGACAGTAAGAAGAGTCAGTCTTCTTGACCTTAATTCTGCTTTGTGCCTTTTGTATTTAATTCCGATGCAATTTATGTGTTTCATCGTCAGTAAGAAGGTCAAAGGTATACAGTAAGCCTGAAGTGAAGCATCGGATCTATAACTAGTGTCACAGGAAGGGTTCAAAACATAGTCAGTAAGAAGAGTCAGGTTTTTGTACTTAAGTCGGCATTGTGCCTTTTCTATTTAATTCCGATGCAATTTCTGTGTTTCATCGTCAATAAGAAGGTCCAACTGATACAGTAAACCTGGAGTGAAGCATCGGAATCTATAACTAGTGGCAATGGAATGGTTCATGACATAGTCAGTAAGAGGAGTCAGTCTTCTTGTACTTAAGTCGGCATTGTGATTTTTCTTTTTAATTCCGATGCAATTTCTGTGTTTCATCTTCAATTAGAAGTTCCAAGGGATATAGTAAAACTGGAGTGTAGCATCGGAATCTATAACTAGTGTCACAGGGATGGTTCAAAACATAGACCGTAAGAAGAGTCAGTCTTTTTGTACTTAAGTCATCATTGTGCATTTTCTATTTAATTCTGATGCAATTTCTGCGTTTCATCGTCAATATGAAGGTCCAATTGATACAGTAAACCTCGACTGAATCATCGGAATCTATAACTAGTGTCACAGGAATGGTTCAAAATATAGTCAGTAAGAAGAGTCAGTCTTCTTGTACTTAAGTCGGCATTGTGCCTTTTCTATTTAATTCCGATGCAATTTCTGTGTTTCATCGCCAATAAGAAGGTCAGAGGGATACAATAAACCTGAAGTGAAGCATCGGAATCTATAACTAGTGTCACAGGACTGGTTCAAAGCAAAGTCAGTAAGAAGAGTCAGTCTTCTTGTCCTTAAGTCGGCATTGTGCCTTTTGTATTTAATTCCGATGCAATTTCTGTGTTTCATCGTCAATAAGAAGGTCCAAGGGATACAGTAAACATGGAGTGAAGCATCGGAATCTATAACTAGTGTCAATGGAATGGTTCAAAACATAGTCAGTAAGAAGAGTCAGTCTTCTTGTACTTAAGTCGGCATTGTCCCTTTTCTATTTAATTCCGATGCAATTTCTGTGTTTCATCGTCAATAAGAACGTCCAAGGGATATAGAAAACCTGGAGTGAAGCATCGGAATCTATAACTAGTGTCACAGGAATGGTTCAAAACATAGTCAGTAAGAAGAGTCAGTCTTCTTGTACTTAAGTCGGCATTGTGCCTTTTGTATTTAATTCCGAGGCAATTTCTGTGTTTCATCGCCAATAAGAAGGTCAGAGGGATACAATAAACCTGAAGTGAAGCATTGGAATCTATAACTAGTGTCACAGGAATGGTACAAAACAAAGTCAGTAAAAAGAGTCAGTATTCTTGTCCTTAAGTCGGCATTGTACCTTTTGTATTTAATTCCGATGCAATTTCTGTGTTTCATCGTCAATAAGAAGGTCCAAGGGATACAGTAAACATGGAGTGAAGCATCGGAATCTATAACTAGTGTCAATGGAATGGTTCAAAGCATAGTCAGTAAGAAGAGTCAGTCTTCTTGTACTTAAGTCGGCATTGTGCCTTTTCTATTTAATTCCGATGCAATTTCTGTGTTTCATCGACAAAAAGAAGGTCCAAGGGATATAGTTAAACTGGAGTGAAGCATCGGAATCTATAACTAGTATCACAGGAATGGTTCAAAACATAGACAGTAAGAAGAGTCTGTCTTCTTGTACTTACGTCGACATTGTGCCTTTTCTATTTAATTCCGATGCATTTTCTGTGTTTCATCGTCAATAAGAAGGTCCAAGGGATACAGTAAACCTGGAGTGAAGCATCGGAATCTATAACTAGTGTCACAGGAGGGGTTCAAAACATAGACAGTAAGAAGAGTCAGTCTTCTTGACCTTAATTCTGCTTTGTGCCTTTTGTATTTAATTCCGATGCAATTTCTGTGTTTCATCGTCAGTAAGAAGGTCAAAGGTATACAGTAAGCCTGAAGTGAAGCATCGGATCTATAACTAGTGTCACAGGAATGGTTCAAAACATAGTCAGTAAGGAGAGTCAGGTTTTTGTACTTAAGTCGGCATTGTGCCTTTTCTATTTAATTCCGATGCAATTTCTGTGTTTCATCGTCAATAAGAAGGTCCAAGGGATACAGTAAACCTGGAGTGAAGCATCGGAATCTATAACTAGTGGCAATGGAATGGTTCAAGGCATAGTCAGTAAGAGGAGTCAGTCTTCTTGTACTTAAGTCGGCATTATGAATTTTCTTTTTAATTCCGATGCAATTTCTGTGTTTCATCTTCAATTAGAAGGTCCAAGGGATATAGTAAAACTGGAGTGTAGCATCGGAATCTATAACTAGTGTCACAGGGATGGTTCAAAACATAGACAGTAAGAAGAGTCTGTCTTCTAGTACTTAAGTCGGCATTGTGCCTTTTCTATTTAATTCTGATGCGATTTCTGTGTTTCATCGTCAATACGAAGGTCAGAGTTATACAGTAAACCTGAAGTGAAGCATCGGAATCCATAAGTAGTGTCACAGGAATGGTTCAAAACATAGTCAGTAAGAAGAGTTAGTCTTCTTGTACTTAAGTCGGCATTGTGAATTTTGTATTTAATTCTGATGCAATTTCTGTAGTTCATCGTCAATAAGAAGGTCCAAGGGATGCAGTAAACCTGGAGTGAAGCATCGGAATCTATAACTAGTGTCACAGGAATGGTTCAAAACATAGACAGTAAGAAGAGTCAGTCTTCTTGTACTTACGTCGACATTGTGCCTTTTCTATTTAATTCCGATGCAATTTCTGTGTTTCATCGTCAATAAGAAGGTCAGAGGGATACAATAAACCTGAAGTGAAGCATCAGAATCTATAATTACTGTCACAGGAATGGTTCAAAACAAAGTCAGTAAGAAGAGTCAGTCTTCTTGTCTTTAAGTCGGCATTGTGCCTTTTGAATTTAATTCCAATGCAATTTCTGTGTTTCTTCGTCAATATGATGGTCCAAGGGATACTGTAAACCTGAAGTGAAGCTTCGGAATCTATAGCTAGTGGCACAGGAATGCTTCAAACATAGTCAGTAAGAAGAGTCAGTCTTCTTGTCCTTATGTCGGCATTGTGCCTTTAGTAATTAATTCCGATGCAATTTCTGTGTTTCATCGTCAATAAGAAGGTCCACGGGATACAGTAAACCTGGAGTGAAGCATCGGAATCTATAACTAGTGTCACAGGAATGGTTCAAAGCATAGACAGTAAGAAGAGTCAGTCTTCTTGACCTTAATTCTGCTTTGTGCCTTTTGTATTTAATTCCGATGCAATTTCTGTGTCTCAGCGTCAATAACAAGGTCCAAGGTATACAGTAAAAATGAGGTGAAGCATCGGATCTATAACTAGTGTCACAGGAATGGTTCAAAACATAGTCAGTAAGAAGAGTCAGTCTTATTGTACTTAAGTCATCATTGTGCATTTTCTATTTAATTCTGATGCAATTTTTGCGTTTCATCGTCAATATGAAGGTCCAACCGATACAGCAAACCTCGACTGAAGCATCGGAATCTATAACTAGTGTCACAGGAATGGTTCAAAATATAGTCAGTAAGAAGAGTCAGTCTTCTTGTACTTAAGTCGGCATTGTGCCTTTTCTATTTAATTCCGATGCAATTTCTGTGTTTCATCGCCAATAAGAAGGTCAGAGGGATACAATAAACCTGAAGTGAAGCATCGGAATCTATAACTAGTGTCAATGGAATGGTTCAAAACATAGTCAGTAAGAAGAGTCAGTCTTCTTGTACTTAAGTGGGCATTGTGCCTTTTCTATTTAATTCCGATGCAATTTCTGTGTTTCATCGTCAATAAGAAGGTCCAAGGGATATAGTAAACCTGGAGTGAAGCATCGGAATCTATAACTAGTGTCACAGGAATTGTTCAAAGCATAGTCAGTAAGAAGAGTCAGTCTACTTGTACTTAAGTCGGCATTGTGGCTTTTGTATTTAATTACGAGGCAATTTCTGTGTTTCATCGCCAATAAGGTCAGAGGGATACAATAAACCTGAAGTGAAGCATCGGAATCTATAACTAGTGTCACAGGAATGCTACAAAACAAAGTCAGTAAAAAGAGTCAGTCTTCTTGTCCTTAAGTCGGCATTGTACCTTTTGTATTTAATTCCGATGCAATTTCTGTGTTTCATCGTCAATAAGAAGGCCCAAGGAATACAGTAAACCTGAAGTGAAGCTTCGGAATCTATAGCTAGTGTCACAGGAATGCTTCAAAACATAGTCAGTAAGAAGAGTCAGTCTTCTTGTCCTTATGTCGGCATTGTGCCTTTTGTAATTAATTCCGATGCAATTTCTGTGTTTCATCGTCAATAAGAAGGACCAAGGGATACAGTAAACTTGGAGTGAAGCATCGGAATCTATAACTAGTGTCACAGGGATGGTTCAAATCATAGACAGTAAGAAGAGTCAGTCTTCTTGTACTTAAGTCGGCATTGTGCCTTTTCTATTTAATTCTGATGCGATTTCTGTGTTTCATCGTCAATAAGAAGTTCAGAGGGATACAGTAAACCTGAAGTGAAGCATCGGAATCCATAACTAGTGTCACAGGAATGGTTCAAAACATAGTCAGTAAGAAGAGTTAGTCTTCTTGTACTTAAGTCGGCATTGTGCCTTTTGTATTTAATTCCGATGCAATTTCTTTGTTTCATCGTCAATAAGAAGGTCAGAGGGATACAATAAACCTGAAGTGAAGCATCGGAATCTATAACTCGTGTCACAGGAATGGTTCAAAGAAAATTCAGTAAGAAGAGTCAGCTTCTTGTCCTTAAGTCGGCATTGTGCGTTTTGTATTTAATTCCGATGCAATTCCTGTGTTTCATCGTCAATAAGAAGGTCCAAGGGATACAGTAAACCTGGAGTGAAGCATCGGAATCTGTAACTAGTGTCAATGGAATGGTTTAAAACATAGTCAGTAAGGAGAGTCAGTCTTCTTGTACTTAAGTCGGCATTGTGCCTTTTCTATTTAATTCCGATGCAATTTCTGTGTTTCATCGTCAATAAGAAGGTCCAAGGGATATAGTAAACCTTGAGTGAAGCATCGGAATCTATAACTAGTTTCACAGGAATGGTTCAAAACATAGACAGTAAGAAGAGTCAGTCTTCTTGTACTTAAGTCGACATTGTGCCTTTTCTATTTAATTCCGATGCAATTTCTGTGTTTCATCGTCAATAAGAAGGTCAGAGGGATACAATAAACCTGAAGTGAAGCATCGGAATCTATAACTAGTGTCACAGGAATGGTTCAAAACAAAGTCATTAAGAAGAGTCAGTCTTCTTGTCCTTAAGTCGGCATTGTGCCTTTTGTATTTAATTCCGATGCAATTTCTGTGTTTCATCGTCAATAAGAAGGTCCAAGGGATACAGTAAACCTGAAGTGAAGCTTCGGAATCTATAGCTAGTGTCACAGGAATGCTTCAAAACATAGTCCGTAAGAAGAGTCAGTCTTCTTGTCCTTATGTCGGCATTGTGCCTTTTGTAATTAATTCCGATGCAATATCTGTGTTTCATCGTCAATAAGAAGGTCCAAGGGATACAGTAAAACTGGAGTGAAGCATCGGAAACTATAACTAGTGTCACAGGAATGGTTCAAAGCATAATCGGTAAGAAGAGTCAATCTTGTTGTCCTTAAGTCGGCATTGTGCCTTTTGTATTTAATTCCGATGCAATTTCTGTGTTTCATCGTCAATATGAAGGTCCAACCGATACAGTAAACCTCGACTGAATCATCGGACTCTATAACTAGTGTCACAGGAATGGTTCAAAATATAGTCAGTAAGAAGAGTCAGTCTTCTTGTACTTAAGTCGGCATTGTGCCTTTTCTATTTAATTCCGATGCAATTTCTGTGTTTCATCGCCAATAAGAAGGTCAGAGGGATACAATAAACCTGAAGTGAAGCATCGGAATCTATAACTAGTGTCACAGGAATGGTTCAAAGCAAAGTCAGTAAGAAGAGTCAGTCTTCTTGTCCTTAAGTCGGCATTGTGCCTTTTGTATTTAATTCCGATGCAATTTCTGTGTTTCATCGTCAATAAGAAGGTCCAAGGGATACAGTAAACATTGAGTGAAGCATCGGAATCTATAACTAGTGTCAATGGAATGGTTCAAAACATAGTCAGTAAGAAGAGTCAGTCTTCTTGTACTTAAGTCGGCATTGTCCCTTTTCTATTTAATTCCGATGCAATTTCTGTGTTTCATCGTCAATAAGAACGTCCAAGGGATATAGAAAACCTGGAGTGAAGCATCGGAATCTATTACTAGTGTCACAGGAATGGTTCAAAACATAGTCAGTAAGAAGAGTCAGTCTTCTTGTACTTAAGGCGGCATTGTGCCTTTTGTATTTAATTCCGAGGCAATTTCTGTGTTTCATCGCCAATAAAAAGGTCAGAGGGATACAATAAACCTGAAGTGAAGCATCGGAATCTATAACTAGTGTCACAGGAATGGTACAAAACAAAGTCAGTAAAAAGAGTCAGTCTTCTTGTCCTTAAGTCGGCATTGTACCTTTTGTATTTAATTCCGATGCAATTTCTGTGTTTCATCGTCAATAAGAAGGTCCAAGGGATACAGTAAACATGGAGTGAAGCATCGGAATCTATAACTAGTGTCAATGGAATGGTTCAAAGCATAGTCAGTAAGAAGAGTCAGTCTTCTTGTACTTAAGTCGGCATTGTGCCTTTTCTATTTAATTCCGATGCAATTTCTGTGTTTCATCGTCAAAAAGAAGGTCCAAGGGATATACTTAAACTGGAGTGAAGCATCGGAATCTATAACTAGTGTCACAGGAATGGTTCAAAACATAGACAGTAAGAAGAGTCAGTCTTCTTGTACTTACGTCGACATTGTGCCTTTTCTATTTAATTCCGATGCATTTTCTGTGTTTCATCGTCAATAAGAAGGTCAGAGGGATACAATAAACCTGAAGTGAAGCTTCGGAATCTATAACTGGTGTCACAGGAATGCTTCAAAACATAGTCAGTAAGAAGAGTCAGTCTTCTTGTCCTTATGTCGGCATTGTGGCTTTTGTAATTAATTCCGATGCAATTTCTGTGTTTCATCGTCAATAAGAAGGTCCAAGGGATACAGTAAACCTGGAGTGAAGCATCGGAATCTATAACTAGTGTCACAGGAGTGGTTCAAAACATAGACAGTAAGAAGAGTCAGTCTTCTTGACCTTAATTCTGCTTTGTGCCTTTTGTATTTAATTCCGATGCAATTTATGTGTTTCATCGTCAGTAAGAAGGTCAAAGGTATACAGTAAGCCTGAAGTGAAGCATCGGATCTATAACTAGTGTCACAGGAAGGGTTCAAAACATAGTCAGTAAGAAGAGTCAGGTTTTTGTACTTAAGTCGGCATTGTGCCTTTTCTATTTAATTCCGATGCAATTTCTGTGTTTCATCGTCAATAAGAAGGTCCAACTGATACAGTAAACCTGGAGTGAAGCATCGGAATCTATAACTAGTGGCAATGGAATGGTTCATGACATAGTCAGTAAGAGGAGTCAGTCTTCTTGTACTTAAGTCGGCATTGTGATTTTTCTTTTTAATTCCGATGCAATTTCTGTGTTTCATCTTCAATTAGAAGTTCCAAGGGATATAGTAAAACTGGAGTGTAGCATCGGAATCTATAACTAGTGTCACAGGGATGGTTCAAAACATAGACCGTAAGAAGAGTCAGTCTTTCTGTACTGAAGTCGGCATTGTGCCTTTTCTATTTAATTCTGATGCGATTTCTGTGTTTCATCGTCAATAAGAAGGTCAGAGGGACACAGTAAACCTGAAGTGAAGCATCGGAATCCATAACTAGTGTCACAGGAATGGTTCAAAACATAGTCAGTAAGAAGAGTTAGTCTTCTTGTACTTAAGTCGGCATTGTGGATTTTGTATTTAATTCTGATGCAATTTCTGAAGTTAATCGTCAATGAGAAGGTCCAAGGGATGCAGTAAACCGGGAGTGAAGCATCGGAATCTATAACTAGTGTCACAGGAATGGTTCAAAACATAGACAGTAAGAAGAGTGAGTCTTCTTGTACTTACGTCGACATTGTGCCTTTTCTATTTAATTCCGATGCAATTTCTGTGTTTCATCGTCAATAAGAAGGTCCAAGGGATGCAGTAAACAAGGAGTGAAGCATCGGAATCTATAACTAGTGTCACAGAAATGGCTCAAAACATAGACAGTAAGAAGAGTCAGTCTTTTTGTACTTAAGTCATCATTGTGCATTTTCTATTTAATTCTGATGCAATTTCTGCGTTTCATCGTCAATATGAAGGTCCAATTGATACAGTAAACCTCGACTGAATCATCGGAATCTATAACTAGTGTCACAGGAATGGTTCAAAATATAGTCAGTAAGAAGAGTCAGTCTTCTTGTACTTAAGTCGGCATTGTGCCTTTTCTATTTAATTCCGATGCAATTTCTGTGTTTCATCGCCAATAAGAAGGTCAGAGGGATACAATAAACCTGAAGTGAAGCATCGGAATCTATAACTAGTGTCACAGGACTGGTTCAAAGCAAAGTCAGTAAGAAGAGTCAGTCTTCTTGTCCTTAAGTCGGCATTGTGCCTTTTGTATTTAATTCCGATGCAATTTCTGTGTTTCATCGTCAATAAGAAGGTCCAAGGGATACAGTAAACATGGAGTGAAGCATCGGAATCTATAACTAGTGTCAATGGAATGGTTCAAAACATAGTCAGTAAGAAGAGTCAGTCTTCTTGTACTTAAGTCGGCATTGTCCCTTTTCTATTTAATTCCGATGCAATTTCTGTGTTTCATCGTCAATAAGAACGTCCAAGGGATATAGAAAACCTGGAGTGAAGCATCGGAATCTATAACTAGTGTCACAGGAATGGTTCAAAACATAGTCAGTAAGAAGAGTCAGTCTTCTTGTACTTAAGTCGGCATTGTGCCTTTTGTATTTAATTCCGAGGCAATTTCTGTGTTTCATCGCCAATAAGAAGGTCAGAGGGATACAATAAACCTGAAGTGAAGCATTGGAATCTATAACTAGTGTCACAGGAATGGTACAAAACAAAGTCAGTAAAAAGAGTCAGTATTCTTGTCCTTAAGTCGGCATTGTACCTTTTGTATTTAATTCCGATGCAATTTCTGTGTTTCATCGTCAATAAGAAGGTCCAAGGGATACAGTAAACATGGAGTGAAGCATCGGAATCTATAACTAGTGTCAATGGAATGGTTCAAAGCATAGTCAGTAAGAAGAGTCAGTCTTCTTGTACTTAAGTCGGCATTGTGCCTTTTCTATTTAATTCCGATGCAATTTCTGTGTTTCATCGACAAAAAGAAGGTCCAAGGGATATAGTTAAACTGGAGTGAAGCATCGGAATCTATAACTAGTATCACAGGAATGGTTCAAAACATAGACAGTAAGAAGAGTCTGTCTTCTTGTACTTACGTCGACATTGTGCCTTTTCTATTTAATTCCGATGCATTTTCTGTGTTTCATCGTCAATAAGAAGGTCCAAGGGATACAGTAAACCTGGAGTGAAGCATCGGAATCTATAACTAGTGTCACAGGAGGGGTTCAAAACATAGACAGTAAGAAGAGTCAGTCTTCTTGACCTTAATTCTGCTTTGTGCCTTTTGTATTTAATTCCGATGCAATTTCTGTGTTTCATCGTCAGTAAGAAGGTCAAAGGTGTACAGTAAGCCTGAAGTGAAGCATCGGATCTATAACTAGTGTCACAGGAATGGTTCAAAACATAGTCAGTAAGAAGAGTCAGGTTTTTGTACTTAAGTCGGCATTGTGCCTTTTCTATTTAATTCCGATGCAATTTCTGTGTTTCATCGCCAATAAGAAGGTCCAAGGGATACAGTAAACCTGGAGTGAAGCATCGGAATCTATAACTAGTGGCAATGGAATGGTTCAAGACATAGTCAGTAAGACGAGTCAGTCTTCTTGTACTTAAGTCGGCATTATGATTTTTCTTTTTAATTCCGATGCCATTTCTGTGTTTCATCTTCAATTAGAAGGTCCAAGGGATATAGTAAAACTGGAGTGTAGCATCGGAATCTATAACTAGTGTCACAGGGATGGTTCAAAACATAGACAGTAAGAAGAGTCTGTCTTCTAGTACTTAAGTCGGCATTGTGCCTTTTCTATTTAATTCTGATGCGATTTCTGTGTTTCATCGTCAATAAGAAGGTCAGAGTTATACAGTAAACCTGAAGTGAAGCATCGGAATCCATAACTAGTGTCACAGGAATGGTTCAAAACATAGTCAGTAAGAAGAGTTAGTCTTCTTGTACTTAAGTCGGCATTGTGAATTTTGTATTTAATTCTGATGCAATTTCTGTAGTTCATCGTCAATAAGAAGGTCCAAGGGATGCAGTAAACCTGGAGTGAAGCATCGGAATCTATAACTAGTGTCACTGGAATCGTTCAAAACATAGACAGTAAGAAGAGTCAGTCTTCTTGTACTTACGTCGACATTGTGCCTTTTCTATTTAATTCCGATGCAATTTCTGTGTTTCATAGTCAATAAGAAGGTCAGAGGGATACAATAAACCTGAAGTGAAGCATCGGAATCTATAACTAGTGTCACAGGAATGGTTCAAAACAAAGTCAGTAAGAAGAGTCAGTCTTCTTGTCTTTAAGTCGGCATTGTGCCTTTTGAATTTAATTCCAATGCAATTTCTGTGTTTCTTCGTGAATATGATGGTCCAAGGGATACAGTAAACCTGAAGTGAAGCTTCGGATTCTATGGCTAGTGGCACAGGAATGCTTCAAACATAGTCAGTAAGAAGAGTCAGTCTTCTTGTCCTTATGTCTGCATTGTGGCTTTTGTAATTAATTCCGATGCAATTTCTGTGTTTCATCGTCAATAAGAAGGTCCAAGGGATACAGTAAACCTGGAGTGAAGCATCGGAATCTATAACTAGTGTCACAGGAGTGGTTCAAAACATAGACAGTAAGAAGAGTCAGTCTTCTTGACCTTAATTCTGCTTTGTGCCTTTTGTATTTAATTCCGATGCAATTTATGTGTTTCATCGTCAGTAAGAAGGTCAAAGGTATACAGTAAGCCTGAAGTGAAGCATCGGATCTATAACTAGTGTCACAGGAAGGGTTCAAAACATAGTCAGTAAGAAGAGTCAGGTTTTTGTACTTAAGTCGGCATTGTGACTTTTCTATTTAATTCCGATGCAATTTCTGTGTTTCATCGTCAATAAGAAGGTCCAAGGGATACAGTAAACCTGGAGTGAAGCATCGGAATCTATAACTAGTGTCAATGGAATGGTTCAAGACATAGTCAGTAAGAGGAGTCAGTCTTCTTGTACTTAAGTCGGCATTGTGATTTTTCTTTTTAATTCCGATGCAATTTCTGTGTTTCATCTTCAATTAGAAGGTCCAAGGGATATAGTAAAACTGGAGTGTAGCATCGGAATCTATAACTAGTGTCACAGGGATGGTTCAAAACATAGACCGTAAGAAGAGTCAGTCTTTCTGTACTTAAGTCGGCATTGTGCCTTTTCTATTTAATTCTGATGCGATATCTGTGTTTCATCGTCAATAAGAAGGTCAGAGGGACACAGTAAACCTGAAGTGAAGCATCGGAATCCATAACTAGTGTCACAGGAATGGTTCAAAACATAGTCAGTAAGAAGAGTTAGTCTTCTTGTACTTAAGTCTGCATTGTGAATTTTGTATTTAATTCTGATGCAATTTCTGAAGTTCATCGTCAATAAGAAGGTCCAAGGGATGCAGTAAACCGGGAGTGAAGCATCGGAATCTATAACTAGTGTCACAGGAATGGTTCAAAACATAGACAGTAAGAAGAGTCAGTCTTCTTGTACTTACGTCGACATTGTGCCTTTTCTATTTAATTCCGATGCAATTTCTGTGTTTCATCGTCAATAAGAAGGTCCAAGGGATGCAGTAAACAGGGAGTGAAGCATCGGAATCTATAACTAGTGTCACAGAAATGGCTCAAAACATAGACAGTAAGAAGAGTCAGTCTTTTTGTACTTAAGTCATCATTGTGCATTTTCTATTTAATTCTGATGCAATTTCTGCGTTTCATCGTCAATATGAAGGTCCAACCGATACAGTAAACCTCGACTGAATCATCGGAATCCATAACTAGTGTCACAGGGATGGTTCAAAACATAGACAGTAAGAAGAGTCTGTCTTCTAGTACTTAAGTCGGCATTGTGCCTTTTCTATTTAATTCTGATGCGATTTCTGTGTTTCATCGTCAATAAGAAGGTCAGAGTTATACAGTAAACCTGAAGTGAAGCATCGGAATCCATAACTAGTGTCACAGGAATGGTTCAAAACAAAGTCAGTAAGAAGAGTCAGTCTTCTTGTCTTTAAGTCGGCATTGTGCCTTTTGAATTTAATTCCAATGCAATTTCAGTGTTTCTTCGTGAATATGATGGTCCAAGGGATACAGTAAACCTGAAGTGAAGCTTCGCAATCTATAGCTAGTGGCACAGGAATGCTTCAAACATAGTCAGTAAGAAGAGTCAGTTTTCTTGTCCTTATGTCGGCATTGTGC
This sequence comes from Schistocerca piceifrons, assembly GCF_021461385.2. Taxonomy (NCBI): domain Eukaryota; kingdom Metazoa; phylum Arthropoda; class Insecta; order Orthoptera; family Acrididae; genus Schistocerca; species Schistocerca piceifrons. The sequence goes on along the minus strand of NW_025727966.1, from coordinate 431,147 downwards.
CTTTTGTAATTAATTCCGATGCAATTTCTGTGTTTCATCGTCAATAAGAAGGTCCACGGCATACAGTAAACCTGGAGTGAAGCATCGGAATCTATAACTAGTGTCACAGGAATGGTTCAAAGCATAGACAGTAAGAAGAGTCAGTCTTCTTGACCTTAATTCTGCTTTGTGCCTTTTGTATTTAATTCCGATGCAATTTCTGTGTTTCATCGTCAATAACAAGGTCCAAGGTATACAGTAAAAATGAAGTGAAGCATCGGATCTATAACTAGTGTCACAGGAATGGTTCAAAACATAGTCAGTAAGAAGAGTCAGTCTTATTGTACTTAAGTCATCATTGTGCATTTTCTATTTAATTCTGATGCAATTTTTGCGTTTCATCGTCAATATGAAGGTCCAACCGATACAGCAAACATTGACTGAAGCATCGGAATCTATAACTAGTGTCACAGGAATGGTTCAAAATATAGTCAGTAAGAAGAGTCAGTCTTCTTGTACTTAAGTCGGCATTGTGCCTTTTCTATTTAATTCCGATGCAATTTCTGTGTTTCATCGCCAATAAGAAGGTCAGAGGGATACAATAATCCTGAAGTGAAGCATCGGAATCTATAACTAGTGTCACAGGAATAGTTCAAAGCAAAGTCAGTAAGAAGAGTCAGTCTTTTTGTCCTTATGTCGGCATTGTGCCTTTTGTATTTAATTCCGATGCAATTTCTGTGTCTCATCGTCAATAAGAAGGTCCAAGGGATACAGTAAACATGGAGTGAAGCATCGGAATCTATAACTAGTGTCAATGGAATGGTTCAAAACATAGTCAGTAAGAAGAGTCAGTCTTCTTGTACTTAAGTCGGCATTGTGCCTTTTCTATTTAATTACGATGCAATTTCTGTGTTTCATCGTCAATAAGAAGGTCCAAGGGATATAGTAAACCTGGAATGAAGCATCGGAATCTATAACTAGTGTCACAGGAATTGTTCAAAGCATAGTCAGTAAGAAGAGTCAGTCTACTTGTACTTAAGTCGGCATTGTGCCTTTTGTATTTAATTCCGATGCAATTTCTGTGTTTCATCGCCAATTAGAAGGTCAGAGGGATACAATAATCCTGAAGTGAAGCATCGGAATCTATAACTAGTGTCACAGGAATGGTTCAAAGCAAAGTCAGTAAGAAGAGTCAGTCTTTTGGTCCTTATGTCGGCGTTGTGCCTTTTGTATTTAATTCCGATGCAATTTCTGTGTTTCATCGTCAATAAGAAGATCCAAGGGATACAGTAAACATGGAGTGAAGCATCGGAATCTATAACTAGTGTCAACGGAATGGTTCAAAACATAGTCAGTAAGAAGAGTCAGTCTTCTTGTACTTAAGTCGGCATTGTCCCTTTTCTATTTGATTCCGATGCAATTTCTGTGTTTCATCGTCAATAAGAACGTCCAAGGGATATAGAAAACCTGGAGTGAAGCATCGGAATCTATAACTAGTGTCACAGGAATGGTTCAAAACATAGTCAGTAAGAAGAGTCAGTCTTCTTGTACTTAAGGCGGCATTGTGCCTTTTGTATTTAATTCCGAGGCAATTTCTGTGTTTCATCGTCAATAAGAAGGTCCAAGGGAGACAGTAAACATGGAGTGAAGCATCGGAATCTATAACTAGTGTCAATGGAATGGTTCAAGGCATAGTCAGTAAGAAGAGTCAGTCTTCTTGTACTTAAGTCGGCATTGTGCCTTTTCTATTTAATTCCGATGCAATTTCTGTGTTTCATCGTCAAAAAGAAGGTCCAAGGGATATACTTAAACTGGAGTGAAGCATCGGAATCTATAACTAGTGTCACAGGAATGGTTCAAAACATAGACAGTAAGAAGAGTCAGTCTTCTTGTACTTACGTCGACATTGTGCCTTTTCTATTTAATTCCGATGCATTTTCTGTGTTTCATCGTCAATAAGAAGGTCAGAGGGATACAATAAACCTGAAGTGAAGCTTCGGAATCTATAACTGGTGTCACAGGAATGCTTCAAAACATAGTCAGTAAGAAAAGCCAGTCTTCTTGTCCTTATGTCGGCATTGTGGCTTTTGTAATTAATTCCGATGCAATTTCTGTGTTTCATCGTCAATAAGAAGGTCCAAGGGATACAGTAAACCTGGAGTGAAGCATCGGAATCTATAACTAGTGTCACAGGAGTGGTTCAAAACATAGACAGTAAGAAGAGTCAGTCTTCTTGACCTTAATTCTGCTTTGTGCCTTTTGTATTTAATTCCGATGCAATTTCTGTGTTTCATCGTCAGTAAGAAGGTCAAAGGTATACAGTAAGCCTGAAGTGAAGCATCGGATCTATAACTAGTGTCACAGGAAGGGTTCAAAACATAGTCAGTAAGAAGAGTCAGGATTTTGTACTTAAGTCGGCATTGTGCCTTTTCTATTTAATTCCGATGCAATTTCTGTGTTTCATCGTCAATAAGAAGGTCCAAGGGATACAGTAAACCTGGAGTGAAGCATCGGAATCTATAACTAGTGGCAATGGAATGGTTCAAGACATAGTCAGTAAGAGGAGTCAGTCTTCTTGTACTTAAGTCGGCATTGTGATTTTTCTTTTTAATTCCGATGCAATTTCTGTGTTTCATCTTCAATTAGAAGGTCCAAGGGATATAGTAAAACTGGAGTGTAGCATCGGAATCTATAACTAGTGTCACAGGGATGGTTCAAAACATAGACAGTAAGAAGAGTCAGTCTTTCTGTACTTAAGTCGGCATTGTGCCTTTTCTATTTAATTCTGATGCGATTTCCGTGTTTCATCGTCAATAAGAAGGTCAGAGGGATACAGTAAACCTGAAGTGAAGCATCGGAATCCATAACTAGTGTCACAGGAATGGTTCAAAACATAGTCAGTAAGAAGAGTTAGTCTTCTTGTACTTAAGTCGGCATTGTGAATTTTGTATTTAATTCTGATGCAATTTCTGTAGTTCATCGTCAATAAGAAGGTCCAAGGGATGCAGTAAACCTGGAGTGAAGCATCGGAATCTATAACTAGTGTCACAGGAATGGTTCAAAACATAGACAGTAAGAAGAGTCAGTCTTCTTGTACTTACGTCGACATTGTGCCTTTTCTATTCAATTCCGATGCAATTTCTGTGTTTCATCGTCAATAAGAAGGTCCAAGGGATACAGTAAACATGGAGTGAAGCATCGGAATCTATAACTAGTGTCAATGGAATGGTTCAAAACATAGTCAGTAAGAAGAGTCAGTCTTATTGTACTTAAGTCATCATTGTGCATTTTCTATTTCATTCTGATGCAATTTTTGCGTTTCATCGTCAATATGAAGGTCCAACCGATACAGTAAACCTCGACTGAAGCATCGGAATCTATAACTACTGTCACAGGAATGGTTCAAATTATAGTCAGTAAGAAGAGTCAGTCTTCTTGTACTTAAGTCGGCATTGTGCCTTTTCTATTTAATTCCGAAGCAATTTCTGTGTTTCATCGCCAATAAGAAGGTCAGAGGGATACAATAAACCTGAAGTGAAGCATCGGAATCTATAACTAGTGTCACAGGAATGGTTCAAAGCAAAGTCAGTAAGAAGAGTCAGTCTTTTTGTCCTTATGTCGGCATTGTGCCTTTTGTATTTAATTCCGATGCAATTTCTGTGTTTCATCGTCAATAAGAAGGTCCAAGGGATACAGCAAACATGGAGTGAAGCATCGGAATCTATAACTAGTGTCAATGGAATGGTTCAAAACATAGTCAGTAAGAAGAGTCAGTCTTCTTGTACTTAAGTCGGCATTGTGCCTTTTCTATTTAATTCCGATGCAATTTCTGTGTTTCATCGTCAATAAGAAGGTCCAAGGGATACAGTAAACCTGAAGTGAAGCTTCGGAATCTATAGCTAGTGTCACAGGAATGCTTCAAAACATAGTCAGTAAGAAGAGTCAGTCTTCTTGTCCTTATGTCGGCATTGTGCCTTTTGTAATTAATTCCGATGATATTTCTGTGTTTCATCGTCAATAACAAGGTCTAAGGGATACAGTAAACCTGGAGTGAAGCATCGGAATCTATAACTAGTGTCAATGGAATATTTCAAAACATAGACTGTAAGATGAGTCAGTCTTCTTCTACTTAAGTCGGCATTGTGCCTTTTTATTTAATTCCGATGCAATTTCTGTGTTTCATCGTCAATAAGAAGGTCAGAGGGATACAATAAACCTGAAGTGAAGCATCGGAATCTATAACTAGTGTCACAGGAATGGTTCAAAGCAAAGTCAGTAAGAAGAGTCAGTCTTCTTGCCCTTAAGTCGGCATTGTGCATTTTGTATTTAATTCCGATGCAATTTCTGTGTTTCATCGTCAATAAGAAGGTCCAAGGGATACAGTAAACATGGAGTGAAGCATCGGAATCTATAACTAGTGTCAATGGAATGGTTCAAAGCATAGTTAGTAAGAAGCGTCAGTCTTCTTGTACTTAAGTCGGCATTGTGCCTTTTCTATTTAATTCCGATGGAATTTCTGTGTTTCATCGTCAAAAAGAAGGTCCAAGGGATATAGTAAAACTGGAGTGAAGCATCGGAATCTATAACTAGTGTCACAGGAATGGTTCAAAACATAGACAGTAAGAAGAGTCAGTCTTCTTGTACTTACGTCGACATTGTGCCTTTTGTATTTAATTCCGATGCATTTTCTGTGTTTCATCGTCAATAAGAAGGTCAGAGGGATACAATAAACCTGAAGTGAAGCTTCGGAATCTATAACTGGTGTCACAGGAATGCTTCAAAACATAGTCAGTAAGAAGAGTCAGTCATCTTGTCCTTAAGTCGGCATTGTGCCTTTTGTATTTAATTCCGATGCAATTTCTGTGTTTCATCGTCAATAAGAAGGTCCAAGGGATACAGTAAACATGGAGTGAAGCATCGGAATCTATAACTAGTGTCAATGGAATGGTTCAAAGCATAGGCAGTAAGAAGAGTCAGTCTTCTTGTACTTAAGTCGGCATTGTGCCTTTTCTATTTAATTCAGATGCAATTTCTGTGTTTCATCGTCAATAAGAAGGTCCAAGGGATACAGTAAACCTGGTTTGAAGCATCGGAATCTATAACTAGTGTCACAGGAGTGGTTCAAAACATAGACAGTAAGAAGAGTCAGTCTTCTTGACCTTAATTCTGCTTTGTGCCTTTTGTATTTAATTCCGATGCAATTTCTGTGTTTCATCGTCAGTAAGAAGGTCCAAGGTATACAGTAAGCCTGAAGTGAAGTATCGGATCTATAACTAGTGTCACAGGAATGGTTCAAAACATAGTCAGTAAGAAGAGTCAGGTTTTTGTACTTAAGTCGGCATTGTGCCTTTTCTATTTAATTCCGATGCAATTTCTGTGTTTCATCGTCAACAAGAAGGTCCAAGGGATACAGTAAACCTGGAGTGAAGCATCGGAGTCTATAACTAGTGTCACAGGAGTGGTTCAAAATCAGACAGTAAGAAGAGTCAGTCTTCTTGAACTGAATTCGGCATTGTGCCTTTTGTATTTAACTCCGATGCAATTTCTGTGTTTCATCGTCAATAAGAAGGTCAGAGGGATACAGTAAACCTAAAGTGAAGCATCGGAATCCATAACTAGTGTCACAGGAATATTTCAAAACATAGTCAGTAAGAAGAGTTAGTCTTCTTGTACTTAAGTCGGCGTTGTGCATTTTGTATTTAATTCCGATGCAATTTCTGTGTCTCATCCTCAATAAGAAGGTCCAAGGGATACAGTAAACCTGGAGTGAAGCATCTGAATCTGTAACTAGTGTCACAGGAATGGTTCAAATCATAGACAGTAAGAAGAGTCAGTCTTCGTGTACTTCAGTCGGCATTTTGCCTTTTGTATTTAATTCCGATGCAATTTTTGTGATTCATCGTCAATAAGAAGGGCCAAGGGATACAGTAAACCTGGAGTGAAGCATCGGAAACTATGACTAGTGTCCCAGGAATGGTTCAAAACATAGACAGTAAGAAGAGTCAGTCTTCTTGTACTTACGTCGGCATAGTGCCTTTTCTATTTAATTCCGATGCAATTTGTGTGTTTCATCGTCAATAAGAAGGTCCAAGGGATACAGTAAACCTGGAGTGTAGCATCGGAATCTATAACTAGTGACACAGGAAAGGTTCAAAACATAGACAGTAAGAAGTGTCAGTCTTCGTGTACTTAAGTCGGCATTTTGCCTTTTGTATTTAATTCCGATGCAATTTCTGTGTTTCATCGTCAATAAGAAGGTCAGAGGGGTACAGTAAACCTGAAGTGAAGCATCGGAATCTATAACTAGTGTCAATGGAATATTTCAAAACATAGACAGTAAGATGAGTCAGTCTTCTTGTACTTAAGTCGGCATTGTGCCTTTTGTATTTAATTCCGATGCAGTTTCTGTGTTTCATCGTCAATAAGAAGGTCAGAGGGATACAGTAAACCTGGAGTGAAGCATCGGAATCTATAACTAGTGTCACAGGAATGGTTCAAAGCATAGACAGTAAGAAGAGTCGGTCTCCTTGTACTTAGTTCTGCACTGTGCCTTTTGTATTTAATTCCGATGCAATTTCTGTATTTCATCGTCAGTAAGAATGTCCATGGGATACAGTTAACCTGAAGTGTAACATCAGAATTTATAACTAGTGTCACAGGAATGGTTCAAAACATAGTCAGTAAGAAGGGTCAGTCTTCTTGTACTTAAGTCGGCATTGTGCCTTTTCTATTTAATTCCGATGCAATTTCTGTGTTTCATCGTCAATAAGAAGGTCCAAGGGATACAGTAAACCTGGAGTGAAGCATCGGAATCTATAACTAGTGTCACAGGAATATTTCAAAACATAGACAGTAGTAAGAGTCAGTCTTCTTGTACTTAAGTAGGCATTGTGCCGTTTGTATTTAATTCCGATGCAATTTCTGTCTTTCATCGTCAATAAGAAGGTCCAAGGTATACAGTAAACCTGAAGTGAAGCATCGGATCTATAACTAGTGTAACAGGAATGGTTCAAAACATAGTCAGTAAGAAGAGTCAGTCTTCTTGTACTTAAGTCGGCATTGTGCCTTTTCTATTTCATTCCGATGCTATTTCTGTGTTTCATCGTCAATAAGAAGGTCCAAGGGATACAGTAAACATGGAGTGAAGCATCGGAATCTATAACTAGTGTCAATGGAATGGTTCAAATCATAGTCAGTAAGAAGAGTCAGTCTTCTTGTACTTAAGTCAGCATAGTGCCTTTTCTATTTAATTCCGTTGCAATTTCTGTGTTTCATCGTCAATAAGAAGGTCCAAGGGATATAGTAAACCTGGAGTGAAGCATCGGAATCTATAACTAGTGTCACAGGAATGGTTCAAAACATAGACAGTAAGAAGAGTCAGCCTTCTTGTACTTACGTCGACATTGTGCCCTTTCTATTTAAATGCGATGCAATTTCTGTAATTCATCGTCTATAAGAAGGTCCAAGGGATACAGTAAACCAGAAGTGAAGCTTCGGAATCTATAGCTAGTGTCACAGGAATGGTTCAAAACATAGACAGTAAGAAGAGTCAGTCTTCTTGTACTTAATTCTGCTTTGTGCCTTTTGTATTTAATTCCGATGCAATTTCTGTGTTTCATCATCAATAAGAAGTTCCAAGGGATACAGTAAACCTGAAGTGAAGAATCGGAATCTATAACTAGTGTCACAGGAATGGTTCAAAACATAGTCAGTTAGAATATTCAGTCTTATTGTACTTTAGTCATCATTGTGCATTTTCTATTTAATTCTCATGCAAATTCAATGTTTCATCGTCAATATGAAGGTCCAAGGGATACAGTAAACCTGGAGTGAAGCATCGGAATCTATAACTAGTGTCACAGGAATGGTTCAAATCATTGACAGTAAGAAGAGTCAGACTTCTTTAACTTAAGTCGGCATTGTGCCTTTTGTATTTAATTCCGGTGCAATTTCTGTGTTTCATCGTCAATAAGAAGGTCAGAGGGATACAATAAACCTGAAGCATCGGAAACTGTAACTAGTGTCTCAGGAATGGTTCAAAACAAAGTCAGTATGAAGAGTCAGTCTTCTTGTCCTTAAGTCGGCATTGTGCCTTCTGTATTTAATTCCGATGCAATTTCTGTGTTTCATCGTCAATAAGAAGGTCCAAGGGATACAGTAAACCTGGAGTGTAGCATCGGAATCTATAACTAGTGTCACAAGAATGGTTCAAAACATAGACAGTAAGAAGAGTCAGTCTTCGTGTACTTAAGTCGGCATTTTGCCTTTTGTATTTGATTCCGATGCAATTTCTGTGTTTCATCGTCAATAAGAAGGTCCTAGGGATACAGTAAACCTGGAGTGAAGCGTCGGAAACTATAACTAGTGTCAAAGGAATGGTTCAAATCATAGACAGTAAGAAGAGTCAGTCTTCTTGTACTTAAGTCGGCATTGTGCCTTTTGTATTTAATTCCGATGCAATTTCTGTGTTTCATCGTCAATAAGAAGGTCAGAGGGGTACAGTAAACCTGAAGTGAAGCATCGGAATCTATAGCTAGTGTCACAGGAATGGTTCAAAACATAGTCAGTAAGACGAGTCAGTCTTCTTGTCCTTAAGTCGGCATTGTGCCTTTTGTATTTAATGCCGATGCAATTTCTGTGTTTCATCATCAATAAGAAGGTCCAAGGGATACAGTAAACCTGGAGTGAAGCATCGGAATCTATAACTAGTGTCACAGGAATGGTTCAAAACATAGACAGTAAGAAGAGTCAGTCTCCTTGTACTTAGTTCTGCACTGTGCCTTTTGTATTTAATTCCGATGCATTTTCTGTGTTTCATCGTCACCATGATGTTCCAAGGGATACAGTAAACCTGAAGTGAAGCATCGGAATTTATAACTGGTGTCACAGGAATGGTTCAAAGCATAGTCAGTAAGAAGAGTCAGTCTTCTTGTACTTAAGTCGGCATTGTGCCTTTTCTATTTAATTCCGATGCAATTTCTGTGTTTTATCGTCAATAAGAAGGTCCAAGGGATACAGTAAACCTGGAGTGAAGCATCGGAATCCGTAACTAGTGTCACAGGAATGGTTCAAATCATAGTCAGTAAGAAGAGTCAGTCTTCGTGTACTTCAGTCGTCATTTTGCATTTTGTATTTAATTCCGATGCAATTTTTGTGTTTCATCGTCAATAAGAAGGTCCAAGGGATACAGTAAACCTGGAGTGTAGCATCGGAATCTATAACTAGTGACACAGGAATGGTTCAAAACATAGACAGTAAGAAGTGTCAGTCTTCGTGTACTTAAGTCGGCATTTTGCCTTTTGTATTTAATTCCGACGCAATTTCTGTGTTTCATCGTCAATAAGAAGGTCAGAGGGGTACAGTAAACCTGACGGTTAACATCGGAATTTATAACTAGTGTCACAGGAATGGTTCAAAACATAGTCAGTAAGAAGAGTCAGTCTTCTTGTACTTAAGTCGGCATTGTGCCTTTTCTATTTAATTCCGATGCAATTTCTGTGTTTCATCGTCGATAAGAAGGACCAAGGGATACAGTAAACCTGGAGTGAAGCATTGGAGTCTATAACTAGTGTCACAGGACTGGTTCAAAAATAGACAGTAAGAAGAGTCAGTCTCCTTGAACTTAATTCGGCATTGTGCCTTTTGTATTTAATTCCGATGCAATTTCTGTGTTTCATCGTCAGTAAGAAGGTCAGAGGGATACAGTAAACCTGAAGTGAAGCATCGGAATCCATAACTAGTGTCACAGGAATGGGTCAACACATAGTCAGTAAGAAGAGTTGGTCTTCTTGTACCTAAGTCGGCATTGTGCCTTTTGTATTTCATTCCGATGCAATTTCTGTGTTTCATCGTCAATAAGAAGGTCCAAGGGATACAGTACACCTGGAGTGAAGCATCGGAATCTATAACTAGTGTCACAGGAATATTTCAAAACATAGACAGTAGGAAGAGTCAGTCTTCTTGTACTTAAGTCGGCATTGTGCCGTTTGTATTTAATTCCGATGCAATTTCTGTCTTTCATCGTCAATAAGGAGGTCCAAGGTATACAGTAAACCTGAAGTGAAGCATCGGATCTATAACTAGTGTCACAGGAATGGTTCAAAACATAGTCAGTAAGAAGAGTCAGTCTTCTTGTACTTAAGTCGGCATTGTGCGTTTTATATTTCATTCCGATGCAATTTCTGTGTTTCATCGTCAATAAGAAGGTCCAAGGGATACAGTAAACATGGAGTGAAGCATCGGAATCTATAACTAGTGTCAATGGAATGGTTCAAAACATAGTCAGTAAGAAGAGTCAGTCTTCTTGTACTTAAGTCAGCATTGTGCCTTTTCTATTTAATTCCGTTGCAATTTCTGTGTTTCATCGTCAATAAGAAGGTCCAAGGGATATAGTAAACCTGGAGTGAAGCATCGGAATCTATAACTAGTGTCACAGGAATGGTTCAAATCATAGACAGTAACAGGAGTCAGTCTTCTTGTACTTAAGTCCGCATTGTACCTTTTCTATTTAATTCCGATGCAATTTCTGTGTTTCATCGTCAATAAGAAGGTCAGAGGGGTACAGTAAACATGAAACCTGAAGTGAAGCATCGGAATCTATAGCTAGTGTCTAGAGGAATGGTTCAAAACATAGACAGTAAGAAGAGTCAGTCTTCTTGTACTTAATTCTGCTTTGTGCCTTTTGTATTTAATTCCGATGCAATTTCTGTGTTTCATCATCAATAAGAAGTTCCAAGGGATACAGTAAACCTGAAGTGAAGCATCGGAATCTATAACTAGTGTCACAGGAATGGTTCAAAACATAGTCAGTTAGAATATTCAGTCTTATTGTACTTAAGTCATCATTGTGCATTTTCTATTTCATTCCGATGCAATTTCTGTGTTTCATCGTCAATAAGAAGGTCCAAGGGATACAGTAAACCTGGAGTGAAGCAACGGAATCTATAACTAGTGTCACAGGAATGGTTCAAATCATAGACAGTAAGAAGAGTCAGACTTCTTTAACTTAAGTCGGCATTGTGCCTTTTGTATTTAATTCCGGTGCAATTTCTGTGTTTCATCGTCAATAAGAAGGTCAGAGGGATACAATAAACCTGAAGCATCGGAAACTGTAACTAGTGTCTCAGGAATGGTTCAAAACAAAGTCACTATGAAGAGTCAGTCTTCTTGTCCTTAAGTCGGCATTGTGCCTTCTGTATTTAATTCCGATGCAATTTCTGTGTTTCATCGTCAATAAGAAGGTCCAAGGGATACAGTAAACCTGGAGTGTAGCATCGGAATCTATAACTAGTGTCACAAGAATAGTTCAAAACATAGACAGTAATAAGAGTCAGTCTTCGTGTACTTAAGTAGGCATTTTGCCTTTTGTATTTGATTCCGATGCAATTTCTCTGTTTCATAGTCAATAACAAGGTCCAAGGGATACAGTAAACCTGGAGTGAAGCGTCGGAAACTATAACTAGTGTCAATGGAATGGTTCAAATCATAGTCAGTAAGAAGAGTCAGTCTTCTTGTACTTAAGTCGGCATTGTGCCTTTTCTATTTAATTCCGACGCAATTTCTGTGTTTCATCGTCAATAAGAAGGACCAAGGGATACAGTAAACCTAGAGTGAAGCATCGGAGTCTATAACTAGTGTCACAGGACTGGTTAAAAAATAGACAGTAAGAAGAGTCAGTCTTCTTGAACTTAATTCGGCATTGTGCCTTTTGTATTTAATTCCGATGCAATTTCTGTGTTTCATCGCCAATAAGAAGGTCAGAGGGATACAGTAAACCTGAAATGAAGCATCGGAATCCATAACTAGTGTCACAGGAATGGTTCAAAGCATAGTCAGTAAGGAGAGTTAGTCTTCTTGTACTTAAGTCGGCATTGTGCCTTTTGTATTTAATTCCGATGCAATTTCTGTGTTTTATCGTCAATAAGAAGGTCCAAGGGATACAGTAAACCTGGAGTGAAGCATCGGAATCCGTAACTAGTGTCACAGGAATGGTTCAAATCATAGTCAGTAAGGAGAGTCAGTCTTCGTGTACTTCAGTCATCATTTTGCCTTTTGTATTTAATTCCGACGCAATTTTTGTGTTTCATCGTCAATAAGAAGGTCCAAGGGATACAGTAAACCTGGAGTGAAGCATCGGAATCTATAATTAGTGACACAGGAATGGTTCAAAACATAGTCAGTAGGAAGATTCGGACTTCATGTACTTAAGTCGGCATTGTGCCTTTTGTATTTAATTCCGATGCATTTTGTGTGTTTCATCGTCAATAAGAGGTTCCAATGGATACAGTAAACCAGGAGTGAAGCATCGGAATCTATAACTAGTGTCACAGGAATGGTTCAAAACATAGACAGTAAGAAGAGTCAGTCTTCTTGTACTTAATTCGGCATTGTGCCTTTTGCATTTAATTCCGATGCAATTTCTGTGTTTCATCGTTAATAAGAAGGTCCAAGGGACACAGTAAACCTCAAGTGAAGCATCGGAATCTATAACGGGTGTCACAGGATTGGTTCAAAACATAGTCAGTAGGAAGAGTCGGTCTTCATGTACATAGGTCAGCATTGTGCCTTTTGTATTTAATTCCGATGCATTTTCTGTGTTTCATCGTCAATGAGAAGGTCCAAGGGATACAGTAATCATGGAGTGAAGCATCGGAATCTATAACTAGTGTCACAGGAATGGTTCAAATCATAGACAGTAAGAAGAGTCAGTCTTCTTGTACTTAATTCTGCTTTGTGCATTTTGTATTTAATTCCGATGCTATTTCTGTGTTTCATCGTCAATACGAAGGTCCAAGGTATACAGTAAACCTGAAGTGAAGCATCGGAATCTATAACTAGTGTCAATGGAATATTTCAAAACATAGACAGTAAGATGAGTCAGTCTTCTTGTACTTAAATTGGCATTGTGCCTTTTGTATTTAATTCCGATGCAGTTTCTGTGTTTCATCGTCAATAAGAAGGTCAGAGGGATACAGTAAACCTGGAGTGAAGCATCGGAATCTATAACTAGTGTCACAGGAATGGTTCACAGCATAGACAGTAAGAAGAGTCGGTCTCCTTGTACTTAATTTTGCACTGGCCTTTTGTATTTAATTCCGATGCAATTTCTGTATTTCATCGTCAGTAAGAATGTCCATGGGATACAGTAAACCTGAAGTGTAACATCGGAATTTATAACTAGTGTCACAGGAATGGTTCAAAACATAGTCAGTAAGAAGAGTCAGTCTTCTTGTACTTAAGTCGGCATTGTGCCTTTTCTATTTAATTCCGATGCAATTTCTGTGTTTCATCGTCAATAAGAAGGACCAAGGGATACAGTAAACCTGGAGTGAAGCATCTGAATCCGTAACTAGTGTCACAGGAATGGTTCAAATCATAGTCAGTAAGTAGAGTCAGTCTTCGTGTACTTCAGTCGCCATTTTGCCTTTTGTATTTAATTCCGATGCATTTTTTATGTTTCATCGTCAATAAGAAGGTCCAAGGGATATAGTAAACCTGGAGTGAAGCATCGGAATCTATAACTAGTGTCACAGGAATGGTTCAAAACATAGACAGTATGAAGAGTCAGCCTTCTTGTACTTACGTCGACATTGTGCCCTTTCTATTTAAATGCGATGCAATTTCTGTAATTCATCGTCTATAAGAAGGTCCAAGGGATACAGTAAACCAGAAGTGAAGCTTCGGAATCTATAGCTAGTGTCACAGGAATGGTTCAAAACATAGTCAGTAAGATGTGTCAGTCTTCTTGTCCTTAAGTCGGCATTGTGCCTTTTGTAATTAAATCCGATGCAATTTCTGTGTTTCATCGTCAATAAGAAGGTACAAGGGATACAGTAAACCTGGAGTGAAGGATCGGAATCTATAACTAGTGTCACAGGAATGGTTCAAATCATAGACAGTAAGAAGAGTCATTCTTCTTGTACTTAAGTCGGCATTGTACCTTTTCTATTTAATTCCGATGCAATTTCTGTGTTTCATCGTCAATAAGAAGGTCAGAGCGGTACAGTAAGCATGAAACCTGAAGTGAGGCATCGGAATCTATAGCTAGTGTCACAGGAATGGTTCAAAACATAGTCAGTAAGAAGAGTCAGTCTTCTTGTACTTAATTCTGCTTTGTGCCTTTTGTATTTAATTCCGATGCAATTTCTGTGTTTCATCATCAATAAGAAGTTCCAAGGGATACAGTAAACCTGAAGTGAAGCATCGGAATCTATAACTAGTGTCACAGGAATGGTTCAAAACATAGTCAGTTAGAATATTCAGTCTTATTGTACTTAAGTCATCATTGTGCATTTTCTATATAATTCTGATGCAATGTCTGTGTTTCATCGTCAATATGAAGGTCCAAGGCATACAGTAAACCTGAGGTGAAGCATCGGAATCTATAACTAGTATCACAGGAATGGTTCAAATCATAGACAGTAAGAAGAGTCAGACTTCTTTAACTTAAGTCGGCATTGTGCCTTTTGTATTTAATTCCGGTGCAATTTCTGTGTTTCATCGTCAATAAGAAGGTCAGAGGGATACAATAAACCTGAAGCATCAGAAACTGTAACTAGTGTCTCAAGAATGGTTCAAAACAAAGTCAGTATGAGAGTCAGTCTTCTTGTCCTTAAGTCGGCATTGTGCCTTCTGTATTTAATTCCGATGCAATTTCTGTGTTTCATCGTCAATAAGAATGTCCAAGGGATACAGTAAACCTGGAGTGTAGCATCGGAATCTATAACTAGTGTCACAAGAATGGTTCAAAACATAGACAGTAAGAAGAGTCAGTCTTCGTGTACTTAAGTCGGCATTTTGCCTTTTGTATTTAATTCCGATGCAATTTCTGTGTTTCATCATCAATAACAAGGCCCAAGGGATACAGTAAACCTGGAGTGAAGCGTCGGAAACTATAACTAGTGTCAATGGAATGGTTCAAATCATAGACAGTAAGAAGAGTCAGTCTTCTTGTACTTAAGTCGGCATTGTGCCTTTTGTATTTAATTCCGATGCAATTTCTGTGTTTCATCGTCAATAAGAAGGTCAGAGGGGTACAGTAAACCTGAAGTGAAGCATAGGAATCTATAGCTAGTGTCACAGGAATGGTTCAAAACATAGTCAGTAAGACGAGTCAGTCTTCTTGTCCTTAAGTCGGCATTGTGCCTTTTGTATTTAATGCCGATGCAATTTCTGTGTTTCATCATCAATAAGAAGGTCCAAGGGATACAGTAAACCTGGAGTGAAGCATCGGAATCTATAACTAGTGTCACAGGAATGGTTCAAAACATAGACAGTAAGAAGAGTCAGTCTCCTTGTACTTATTTCTGCACTGTGCCTTTTGTATTTAATTCCGATGCATTTTCTGTGTTTCATCGTCACCATGATGTTCCAAGGGATACAGTAAACCTGAAGTGAAGCATCGGAATTTATAACTAGTGTCACAGGAATCGTTCAAAACATAGTCAGTAAGAAGAGTCAGTCTTCTTGTACTTAAGTCGGCATTGTGCCTTTTCTATATAATTCCGATGCAATTTCTGTGTTTCATCGCCAATAAGAAGGACCAAGGGATACAGTAAACCTAGAGTGAAGCATCGGAGTCTATAACTAGTGTCACAGCACTGGTTCAAAAATAGACAGTAAGAAGAGTCAGTCTTCTTGAACTTAATTCGGCATTGTGCCTTTTGTATTTAATTCCGATGCAATTTCTGTGTTTCATCGCCAATAAGAAGGTCAGAGGGATACAGTAAACCTGAAGTGAAGCATCGGAATCCATAACTAGTGTCACAGGAATGGTTCAAAGCATAGTCAGTAAGAAGAGTTAGTCTTCTTGTACTTAAGTCGGCATTGTGCCTTTTGTATTTAATTCCGATGCAATTTCTGTGTTTTATCGTCAATAAGAAGGTCCAAGGGATACAGTAAACCTGGAGTGAAGCATCGGAATCCGTGACTAGTGTCACAGGAATGGTTCAAATCATAGTCAGTAAGAAGAGTCAGTCTTCGTGTACTTCAGTCGTCATTTTGCCTTTTGTATTTAATTCCGATGCAAATTTTGTGTTTCATCGTCAATAAGAAGGTCCAAGGGATACAGTCAACCTGGAGTTAAGCATCGGAATCTATAACTAGTGTCACAGGAATGGTTCAAAACATAGTCAGTAGGAAGATTCGGCCTTCATGTACATAAGTCGGCATTGTGCCTTTTGTATTTAATTCCGATGCATTTTGTGTGTTTCATCGTCAATAAGAGGGTCCAATGGATACAGTAAACCAGGAGTGAAGCATCGGAATCTATAACTAGTGTCACAGGAATGGTTCAAAACATAGACAGTAAGAAGAGTCAGTCTTCTTGTACTTAATTCCTCATTGTGCCTTTTGTATTTAATTCCGATGCAATTTCTGTGTTTCATCGTCAATAAGAAGGTCCAAGGGACACAGTAAACCTCAAGTGAAGCATCGGAATCTATAACGGGTGTCATAGGATTGGTTCAAACATAGTCAGTAGGAAGAGTCGGTCTTCATGTACATAAGTCAGCATTGTGCCTTTTGTATTTAATTCCGATGCATTTTCTGTGTTTCATCGTCAATAAGAAGGTCCGAGGGATACAGTATACCTGAAGTGAAGCGCCGGAATCTATAACTAGTGTCACAGGAATGGTTCAAAACAAAGTCAGTAAGAAGAGTTAGTCTTCGTCTACTTAAGTCGGCATTGTGCCTTTTGTATTTAATACCGATGCAATTTCTGTGTTCCATCGTCAAAACGAAGGTCCAAGGGATACAGTAAACCTGGAGTGAAGCGTCGGAAACTATAACTAGTGTCAATGGAATGGTTCAAATCATAGACAGTAAGAAGAGTCAGATTTCTTGTACTTAAGTCGGCATTGTGCCTTTTGTATTTAATTCCGATGCAATTTCTGTGTTTCATCGTCAATAAGAAGGTCAGAGGGGTACAGTAAACCTGAAGTGAAGCATAGGAATCTATAGCTAGTGTCACAGGAATGGTTCAAAACATAGTCAGTAAGACGAGTCAGTCTTCTTGTCCTTAAGTCGGCATTGTGCCTTTTGTATTTAATGCCGATGCAATTTCTGTGTTTAATCATCAATAAGAAGGTCCAAGGGATACAGTAAACCTGGAGTGAAGCATCGGAAACTATAACTAGTGTCACAGGAATGGTTCAAAACATAGACAGTAAGAAGAGTCAGTCTCCTTGTACTTATTTCTGCACTGTGCCTTTTGTATTTAATTCCGATGCATTTTCTGTGTTTCATCGTCACCATGATGTTCCAAGGGATACAGTAAACCTGAAGTGAAGCATCGGAATTTATAACTGGAGTCACAGGAATGGTTCAAAACATAGTCAGTAAGAAGAGTCAGTCTTCTTGTACTTAAGTCGGCATTGTGCCTTTTCTATATAATTCCGATGCAATTTCTGTGTTTCATCGTCAATAAGAAGGACCAAGGGATACAGTAAACCTAGAGTGAAGCATCGGAGTCTATAACTAGTGTCACAGGACTGGTTCAAAAATAGACAGTAAGAAGAGTCAGTCTTCTTGAACTTAATTCGGCATTGTGCCTTTTGTATTTAATTCCGATGCAATTTCTGTGTTTCATCGCCAATAAGAAGGTCAGAGGGATACAGTAAACCTGAAGTGAAGCATCGGAATCCATAACTAGTGTCACAGGAATGGTTCAAAGCATTGTCAGTAAGAAGAGTTAGTCTTCTTGTACTTAAGTCGGCATTGTGCCTTTTCTATATAATTCCGATGCAATTTCTGTGTTTTATCGTCAATAAGATGGTCCAAGGGATACAGTAAACCTGGAGTTTAGCATCGGAATCTATAACTAGTGTCACAGGAATGGTTCAAAACATAGTCAGTAGGAACGATTCGGTCTTCATGTACTTAAGTCGGCATTGTGCCTTTTGTATTTAATTCCGATGCATTTTGTGTGTTTCATCGTCAATAAGAGGGTCCAATGGATACAGTAAACCAGGAGTGAAGCATCGGAATCTATAACTAGTGTCACAGGAATCGTTCAAAACAGAGACAGTAAGAAGAGTCAGTCTTCTTGTACTTAATTCGGCATTGTGCCTTTTGTATTTAATTCCGATGCAATTTCTGTGTTTCATCGTCAATAAGAAGGTCCAAGGGACACAGTAAACCTCAAGTGAAGCATCGGAATCTATAACGGGTGTCACAGGATTGGTTCAAAACATAGTCAGTAGGAAGAGTCGGTCTTCATGTACATAAGTCAGCATTGTGCCTTTTGTATTTAATTCCGATGCATTTTCTGTGTTTCATCGTCAATAAGAAGGTCCGAGGGATACAGTATACCTGAAGTGAAGCACCGGAATCTATAACTAGTGTCACAGGAATGGTTCAAAACATAGTCAGTAAGAAGAGTTAGTCTTCTTGTACTTAAGTCGGCGTTGTGCCTTTTGTATTTAATTCCGATGCAATTTCTGTGTCTCATCGTCAATAAGAAGGTCCAAGGGATAATGTAAACCTGGAGTGAAGCATCTGAATCTGTAACTAGTGTCACAGGAATGGTTCAAATCATAGACAGTAAGAAGAGTCAGTCTTCTTGTACTTAAGTCGGCATTGTACCTTTTCTATTTAATTCCGATGCAATTTCTGTGTTTCATCGCCAATAAGAAGGTCAGAGGGGTACAGTAAGCATGAAACCTGAAGTGAAGCATCGGAATCTATAGCTAGTGTCACAGGAATGGTTCAAAACATAGACAGTAAGAAGAGTCAGTCTTCTTGTACTTAATTCTGCTTTGTGCCTTTTGTATTTAATTCCGATGCAATTTCTGTGTTTCATCATCAATAAGAAGTTCCAAGGGATACAGTAAACCTGAAGTGAAGCATCGGAATCTATAACTAGTGTCACAGGAATGGTTCAAAACATAGTCAGTTAGAATATTCAGTCTTATTGTACTTAAGTCATCATTGTGCATTTTCTATATAATTCTGATGCAATGTCTGTGTTTCATCGTCAATATGAAGGTCCAAGGCATACAGTAAACCTGAGGTGAAGCATCGGAATCTATAACTAGTATCACAGGAATGGTTCAAATCATGGACAGTAAGAAGAGTCAGACTTCTTTAACTTAAGTCGGCATTGTGCCTTTTGTATTTAATTCCGGTGCAATTTCTGTGTTTCATCGTCAATAAGAAGGTCAGAGGGATACAATAAACCTGAAGCATCGGAAACTGTAACTAGTGTCTCAAGAATGGTTCAAAACATAGACAGTAAGAAGAGTCAGTCTTCGTGTACTTAAGTCGGCATTTTGCCGTTTGTATTTAATTCCGATGCAATTTCTGTGTTTCATCATCAATAACAAGGTCCAAGGGATACAGTAAACCTGGAGTGAAGCGTCGGAAACTATAACTAGTGTCAATGGAATGGTTCAAATCATAGACAGTAAGAAGAGTCAGTCTTCTTGTACTTAAATCTGCATTGTGCCTTTTGTATTTAATTCCGATGCAATTTCTGTGTTTCATCGTCAATAAGAAGGTCAGAGGGGTACAGTAAACCTGAAGTGAAGCATAGGAATCTACAGCTAGTGTCACAGGAATGGTTCAAAACATAGTCAGTAAGACGAGTCAGTCTTCTTGTCCTTAAGTCGGCATTGTGCCTTTTGTATTTAATGCCGATGCAATTTCTGTGTTTCATCATCAATAAGAAGGTCCAAGGGATACAGTAAACCTGGAGTGAAGCATCGGAATCTATAACTAGTGTCAGAGGAATGGTTCAAAACATAGGCAGTAAGAAGAGTCAGTCTCCTTGTACTTATTTCTGCACTGTGCCTTTTGTATTTAATTCCGATGCATTTTCTGTGTTTCATCGTCACCATGATGTTCCAAGGGATACAGTAAACCTGAAGTGAAGCATCGGAATTTATAACTAGTGTCACAGGAATCGTTCAAAACATATTCAGTAAGAAGAGTCAGTCTTCTTGTACTTAAGTCGGCATTGTGCCTTTTCTATATAATTCCGATGCAATTTCTGTGTTTCATCGTCAATAAGAAGGACCAAGGGATACAGTAAACCTAGAGTGAAGCATCGGAGTCTATAACTAGTGTCACAGCACTGGTTCAAAAATAGACAGTAAGAAGAGTCAGTCTTCTTGAACTTAATTCGGCATTGAGCCTTTTGTATTTAATTCCGATGCAATTTCTGTGTTTCATCGCCAATAAGAAGGTCAGAGGGATACAGTAAACCTGAAGTGAAGCATCGGAATCCATAACTAGTGTCACAGGAATGGTTCAAAGCATAGTCAGTAAGAAGAGTTAGTCTTCTTGTACTTAAGTCGGCATTGTGCCTTTTGTATTTAATTCCGATGCAATTTCTGTGTTTTATCGTCAATAAGAAGGTCCAAGGGATACAGTAAACCTGGAGTGAAGCATCGGAATCCGTAACTAGTGTCACAGGAATGGTTCAAATCATAGTCAGTAAGAAGAGTCAGTCTTCGTGTACTTCAGTCGTCATTTTGCCTTTTGTATTTAATTCCGATGCAATTTTTGTGTTTCATCGTCAATAAGAAGGTCCAAGGGATACAGTAAACCTGGAGTTAAGCATCGGAATCTATAACTAGTGTCACAGGAATGGTTCAAAACATAGTCAGTAGGAAGATTCGGCCTTCATGTACATAAGTCGGCATTGTGCCTTTTGTATTTAATTCCGATGCATTTTGTGTGTTTCATCGTCAATAAGAGGGTCCAATGGAAACAGTAAACCAGGAGTGAAGCATCGGAATCTATAACTAGTGTCACAGGAATGGTTCAAAACATAGACAGTAAGAAGAGTCAGTCTCCTTGTACTTATTTCTGCACTGTGCCTTTTGTATTTAATTCCGATGCATTTTCTGTGTTTCATCGTCACCATGATGTTCCAACGGATACAGTAAACCTGAAGTGAAGCATCGGAATTTATAACTGGAGTCACAGGAATGGTTCAAAGCATAGTCCGTAAGAAGAGTCAGTCTTCTTGTACTTAAGTCGGCATTGTGCCTTTTCTATATAATTCCGACGCAATTTCTGTGTTTCATCGTCAATAAGAAGGACCAAGGGATACAGTAAACCTAGAGTGAAGCATCGGAGTCTATAACTAGTGTCACAGGACTGGTTCAAAAATAGACAGTAAGAAGAGTCAGTCCTTTTGAACTTAATTCGGCATTGTGCCTTTTGTATTTAATTCCGATGCAATTTCTGTGTTTCATCGCCAATAAGAAGGTCAGAGGGATACAGTAAACCTGAAGTGAAGCATCGGAATCCATAACTAGTGTCACAGGAATGGTTCAAACATAGTCAGTAGGAAGAGTCGGTCTTCATGTACATAAGTCAGCATTGTGCCTTTTGTATTTAATTCCGATGCATTTTCTGTGTTTCATCGTCAATAAGAAGGTCCGAGGGATACAGTATACCTGAAGTGAAGCGCCGGAATCTATAACTAGTGTCACAGGAATGGTTCAAAACATAGACAGTAGGAAGAGTCAGTCTTCTTGTACTTAAGTCGGCATTGTGCCGTTTGTAATTAATTCCGATGCAATTTCTGTGTTTCATCGTCAATAAGAAGGTCAGAGGGACACAGTAAACCTGAAGTGAAGCATCGAAATCCATAACTAGTGTCACAGGAATGGTTCAAAACAAAGTCAGTAAGAAGAGTTAGTCTTCGTCTACTTAAGTCGGCATTGTGCCTTTTGTATTTAATACCGATGCAATTTCTGTGTTTCATCGTCAATACGAAGGTCCAAGGGATACAGTAAACCTGGAGTGAAGCGTCGGAAACTATAACTAGTGTCAATGGAATGGTTCAAATCATAGACAGTAAGAAGAGTCAGATTTCTTGTACTTAAGTCGGCATTGTGCCTTTTGTATTTAATTCCGATGCAATTTCTGTGTTTCATCGTCAATAAGAAGGTCAGAGGGGTACAGTTAACCTGAAGTGAAGCATAGGAATCTATAGCTAGTGTCACAGGAATGGTTCAAACATAGTCAGTAAGACGAGTCAGTCTTCTTGTCCTTAAGTCGGCATTGTGCCTTTTGTATTTAATGCCGATGCAATTTCTGTGTTTAATCATCAATAAGAAGGTCCAAGGGATACAGTAAACCTGGAGTGAAGCATCGGAAACTATAACTAGTGTCACAGGAATGGTTCAAAACATAGACAGTAAGAAGAGTCAGTCTCTTTGTACTTATTTCTGCACTGTGCCTTTTGTATTTAATTCCGATGCATTTTCTGTGTTTCATCGTCACCATGATGTTCCAAGGGATACAGTAAACCTGAAGTGAAGCATCGGAATTTATAACTGGAGTCACAGGAATGGTTCAAAGCATAGTCAGTAAGAAGAGTCAGTCTTCTTGTACTTAAGTCGGCATTGTGCCTTTTCTATATAATTCCGATGCAATTTCTGTGTTTCATCGTCAATAAGAAGGACCAAGGGATACAGTAAACCTAGAGTGAAGCATCGGAGTCTATAACTAGTGTCACAGGACTGGTTCAAAAATAGACAGTAAGAAGAGTCAGTCTTCTTGAACTTAATTCGGCATTGTGCCTTTTGTATTTAATTCCGATGCAATTTCTGTGTTTCATCGCCAATAAGAAGGTCAGAGGGATACAGTAAACCTGAAGTGAAGCATCGGAATCCATAACTAGTGTCACAGGAATGGTTCAAAGCATAGTCAGTAAGAAGAGTTAGTCTTCTTGTACTTAAGTCGGCATTGTGCCTTTTGTATTTAATTCCGATGCAATTTCTGTGTTTTATCGTCAATAAGATGGTCCAAGGGATACAGTAAACCTGGAGTTAAGCATCGGAATCTATAACTAGTGTCACAGGAATGGTTCAAAACATAGTCAGTAGGAACGATTCGGTCTTCATGTACTTAAGTCGGCATTGTGCCTTTTGTATTTAATTCCGATGCATTTTGTGTGTTTCATCGTCAATAAGAGGGTCCAATGGATACAGTAAACCAGGAGTGAAGCATCGGAATCTATAACTAGTGTCACAGGAATCGTTCAAAACAGAGACAGTAAGAAGAGTCAGTCTTCTTGTACTTAATTCGGCATTGTGCCTTTTGTATTTAATTCCGATGCAATTTCTGTGTTTCATCGTCAATAAGAAGGTCCAAGGGACACAGTAAACCTCAAGTGAAGCATCGGAATCTATAACGGGTGTCACAGGATTGGTTCAAAGCATAGTCAGTAGGAAGAGTCGGTCTTCATGTACATAAGTCAGCATTGTGCCTTTTGTATTTAATTCCGATGCATTTTCTGTGTTTCATCGTCAATAAGAAGGTCCGAGGGATACAGTATACCTGAAGTGAAGCACCGGAATCTATAACTAGTGTCACAGGAATGGTTCAAAACATAGTCAGTAAGAAGAGTTAGTCTTCTTGTACTTAAGTCGGCGTTGTGCCTTTTGTATTTAATTCCGATGCAATTTCTGTGTCTCATCGTCAATAAGAAGGTCCAAGGGATAATGTAAACCTGGAGTGAAGCATCTGAATCTGTAACTAGTGTCACAGGAATGGTTCAAATCATAGACAGTAAGAAGAGTCAGTCTTCGTGTACTTCAGTCGGCATTTTGCCTTTTGTATTTAATTCCGATGCAATTTTTGTGATTCATCGTCAATGAGAAGGTCCAAGGGATACATTTAACCTGAAGTGAAGCATCGGGGTCTATAACTAGTGTCACAGGAATCGTTCAAAGCATAGTCAGAAAGGATAGTCAGTCTTCTTGTACTTCAGTCGGCATTGTGCCTTTTCTATCTAATTCCGATGATATTTCTGTGTTTCATCGTCAATAAGAAGGTCAGAGGGGCACAGTAAACCTGAAGTGAAGCATCGGAATCCATAACTAGTGTCACAGGAATGGTTCAAAACATAGTCAGAAAGAATAGTTAGTCTTCTTCTACTTAAGTCGGCATTGTGCCTTTTGTATTTAATTCCGATGCAATTTCTGTGTTTCATTGTCAATAAGAAGGACCAAGGGATACAGTAAACCTGGAGTGAAGCATCGGAGTCTATAACTAGTGTCACAGGACTGGTTCAAAAATAGACAGTAAGAAGAGTCAGTCTTCTTGAACTTAATTCGGCATTGTGCCTTTTGTATTTAATTCCGATGCAATTTCTGTGTTTCATCATCAATAAGAAGTTCCAAGGGATACAGTAAAACTGAAGTGAAGCATCGGAATCTATAACTAGTGTCACAGGAATGGTTCAAAACATAGTCAGTTAGAATATTCAGTCTTATTGTACTTAAGTCATCATTGTGCATTTTCTATATAATTCTGATGCAATGTCTGTGTTTCATCGTCAATATGAAGGTCCAAGGCATTCAGTAAACCTGAGGTGAAGCATCGGAATCTATAACTAGTATCACAGGAATGGTTCAAATCATAGACAGTAAGAAGAGTCAGACTTCTTTAACTTAAGTCGGCATTGTGCCTTTTGTATTTAATTCCGGTGCAATTTCTGTGTTTCATCGTCAATAAGAAGGTCAGAGGGATACAATAAACCTGAAGCATCGGAAACTGTAACTAGTGTCTCAAGAATGGTTCAAAACAAAGTCAGTATGAGAGTCAGTCTTCTTGTCCTTAAGTCGGCATTGTGCCTTCTGTATTTAATTCCGATGCAATTTCTGTGTTTCATCGTCAATAAGAATGTCCAAGGGATACAGTAAACCTGGAGTGTAGCATCGGAATCTATAACTAGTGTCACAAGAATGGTTCAAAACATAGACAGTAAGAAGAGTCAGTCTTCGTGTACTTAAGTCGGCATTTTGCCTTTTGTATTTAATTCCGATGCAATTTCTGTGTTTCATCATCAATAACAAGGTAAAAGGGATACAGTAAACCTGGAGTGAAGCGTCGGAAACTATAACTAGTGTCAATGGAATGGTTCAAATCATAGACAGTAAGAAGAGTCAGTCTTCTTGTACTTAAGTCGGCATTGTGCCTTTTGTATTTAATTCCGATGCAATTTCTGTGTTTCATCGTCAATAAGAAGGTCAGAGGGGTACAGTAAACCTGAAGTGAAGCATAGGAATCTATAGCTAGTGTCACAGGAATGGTTCAAAACATAGTCAGTAAGACGAGTCAGTCTTCTTGTCCTTAAGTCGGCATTGTGCCTTTTGTATTTAATGCCGATGCAATTTCTGTGTTTCATCATCAATAAGAAGGTCCAAGGGATACACTAAACCTGGAGTGAAGCATCGGAATCTATAACTAGTGTCACAGGAATGGTTCAAAACATAGACAGTAAGAAGAGTCAGTCTCCTTGTACTTATTTCTGCACTGTGCCTTTTGTATTTAATTCCGATGCATTTTCTGTGTTTCATCGTCACCATGATGTTCCAAGGGATACAGTAAACCTGAAGTGAAGCATCGGAATTTATAACTAGTGTCACAGGAATCGTTCAAAACATAGTCAGTAAGAAGAGTCAGTCTTCTTGTACTTAAGTCGGCATTGTGCCTTTTCTATATAATTCCGATGCAATTTCTGTGTTTCATCGTCAATAAGAAGGACCAAGGGATACAGTAAACCTAGAGTGAAGCATCGGAGTCTATAACTAGTGTCACAGCACTGGTTCAAAAATAGACAGTAAGAAGAGTCAGTCTTCTTGAACTTAATTCGGCATTGTGCCTTTTGTATTTAATTCCGATGCAATTTCTGTGTTTCATCGCCAATAAGAAGGTCAGAGGGATACAGTAAACCTGAAGTGAAGCATCGGAATCCATAACTAGTGTCACAGGAATGGTTCAAAGCATAGTCAGTAAGAAGAGTTAGTCTTCTTGTACTTAAGTCGGCATTGTGCCTTTTGTATTTAATTCCGATGCAATTTCTGTGTTTTATCGTCAATAAGAAGGACCAAGGGATACAGTAAACCTGGAGTGAAGCATCGGAATCCGTAACTAGTGTCACAGGAATGGTTCAAATCATAGTCAGTAAGAAGAGTCAGTCTTCGTGTACTTCAGTCGTCATTTTGCCTTTTGTATTTAATTCCGATGCAATTTTTGTGTTTCATCGTCACTAAGAAGGTCCAAGGGATACAGTAAACCTGGAGTTAAGCATCGGAATCTATAACTAGTGTCACAGGAATCGTTCAAAGCATAGTCAGTAGGAAGATTCGGCCTTCATGTACATAAGTCGGCATTGTGCCTTTTGTATTTAATTCCGATGCATTTTGTGTGTTTCATCGTCAATAAGAGGGTCCAATGGATACAGTAAACCAGGAGTGAAGCATCGGAATCTATAACTAGTGTCACAGGAATGGTTCAAAACATAGACAGTAAGAAGAGTCAGTCTTCTTGTACTTAATTCCGCATTGTGCCTTTTGTATTTAATTCCGATGCAATTTCTGTGTTTCATCGTCAATAAGAAGGTCCAAGGGACACAGTAAACCTCAAGTGAAGCATCGGAATCTATAACGGGTGTCACAGGATTGGTTCAAACATAGTCAGTAGGAAGAGTCGGTCTTCATGTACATAAGTCAGCATTGTGCCTTTTGTATTTAATTCCGATGCATTTTCTGTGTTTCATCGTCAATAAGAAGGTCCGAGGGATACAGTATACCTGAAGTGAAGCGCCGGAATCTATAACTAGTGTCACAGGAATGGTTCAAAACATAGACAGTAGGAAGAGTCAGTCTTCTTGTACTTAAGTCGGCATTGTGCCGTTTGTAATTAATTCCGATGCAATTTCTGTGTTTCATCGTCAATAAGAAGGTCAGAGGGACACAGTAAACCTGAAGTGAAGCATCGAAATCCATAACTAGTGTCACAGGAATGGTTCAAAACAAAGTCAGTAAGAAGAGTTAGTCTTCGTCTACTTAAGTCGGCATTGTGCCTTTTGTATTTAATACCGATGCAATTTCTGTGTTTCATCGTCAATACGAAGGTCCAAGGGATACAGTAAACCTGGAGTGAAGCGTCGGAAACTATAACTAGTGTCAATGGAATGGTTCAAATCATAGACAGTAAGAAGAGTCAGATTTCTTGTACTTAAGTCGGCATTGTGCCTTTTGTATTTAATTCCGATGCAATTTCTGTGTTTCATCGTCAATAAGAAGGTCAGAGGGGTACAGTAAACCTGAAGTGAAGCATAGGAATCTATAGCTAGTGTCACAGGAATGGTTCAAACATAGTCAGTAAGACGAGTCAGTCTTCTTGTCCTTAAGTCGGCATTGTGCCTTTTGTATTTAATGCCGATGCAATTTCTGTGTTTAATCATCAATAAGAAGGTCCAAGGGATACAGTAAACCTGGAGTGAAGCATCGGAAACTATAACTAGTGTCACAGGAATGGTTCAAAACATAGACAGTAAGAAGAGTCAGTCTCTTTGTACTTATTTCTGCACTGTGCCTTTTGTATTTAATTCCGATGCATTTTCTGTGTTTCATCGTCACCATGATGTTCCAAGGGATACAGTAAACCTGAAGTGAAGCATCGGAATTTATAACTGGAGTCACAGGAATGGTTCAAAGCATAGTCAGTAAGAAGAGTCAGTCTTCTTGTACTTAAGTCGGCATTGTGCCTTTTCTATATAATTCCGATGCAATTTCTGTGTTTCATCGTCAATAAGAAGGACCAAGGGATACAGTAAACCTAGAGTGAAGCATCGGAGTCTATAACTAGTGTCACAGGACTGGTTCAAAAATAGACAGTAAGAAGAGTCAGTCTTCTTGAACTTAATTCGGCATTGTGCCTTTTGTATTTAATTCCGATGCAATTTCTGTGTTTCATCGCCAATAAGAAGGTCAGAGGGATACAGTAAACCTGAAGTGAAGCATCGGAATCCATAACTAGTGTCACAGGAATGGTTCAAAGCATAGTCAGTAAGAAGAGTTAGTCTTCTTGTACTTAAGTCGGCATTGTGCCTTTTGTATTTAATTCCGATGCAATTTCTGTGTTTTATCGTCAATAAGATGGTCCAAGGGATACAGTAAACCTGGAGTTAAGCATCGGAATCTATAACTAGTTTCACAGGAATGGTTCAAAACATAGTCAGTAGGAACGATTCGGTCTTCATGTACTTAAGTCGGCATTGTGCCTTTTGTATTTAATTCCGATGCATTTTGTGTGTTTCATCGTCAATAAGAGGGTCCAATGGATACAGTAAACCAGGAGTGAAGCATCGGAATCTATAACTAGTGTCACAGGAATCGTTCAAAACAGAGACAGTAAGAAGAGTCAGTCTTCTTGTACTTAATTCGGCATTGTGCCTTTTGTATTTAATTCCGATGCAATTTCTGTGTTTCATCGTCAATAAGAAGGTCCAAGGGACACAGTAAACCTCAAGTGAAGCATCGGAATCTATAACGGGTGTCACAGGATTGGTTCAAAACATAGTCAGTAGGAAGAGTCGGTCTTCATGTACATAAGTCAGCATTGTGCCTTTTGTATTTAATTCCGATGCATTTTCTGTGTTTCATCGTCAATAAGAAGGTCCGAGGGATACAGTATACCTGAAGTGAAGCACCGGAATCTATAACTAGTGTCACAGGAATGGTTCAAAACATAGTCAGTAAGAAGAGTTAGTCTTCTTGTACTTAAGTCGGCGTTGTGCCTTTTGTATTTAATTCCGATGCAATTTCTGTGTCTCATCGTCAATAAGAAGGTCCAAGGGATAATGTAAACCTGGAGTGAAGCATCTGAATCTGTAACTAGTGTCACAGGAATGGTTCAAATCATAGACAGTAAGAAGAGTCAGTCTTCGTGTACTTCAGTCGGCATTTTGCCTTTTGTATTTAATTCCGATGCAATTTTTGTGATTCATCGTCAATGAGAAGGTCCAAGGGATACATTTAACCTGAAGTGAAGCATCGGGGTCTATAACTAGTGTCACAGGAATCGTTCAAAGCATAGTCAGTAAGAAGAGTCAGTCTTCTTGTACTTAAGTCGGCATTGTGCCTTTTCTATATAATTCCGATGCAAATTCTGTGTTTCATCGTCAATAAGAAGGACCAAGGGATACAGTAAACCTAGAGTGAAGCATCGGAGTCTATAACTAGTGTCACAGGACTGGATCAAAAATAGACAGTAAGAAGAGTCAGTCTTCTTGAACTTAATTCGGCATTGTGCCTTTTGTATTTAATTCCGATGCAATTCCTGTGTTTCATCGTCAATACGAAGGTCCAAGGGATACAGTAAACCTGGAGTGAAGCATCGGAATCTATAACTAGTGTCACAGGAATATTTCAAAACATAGACAGTAGGAAGAGTCAGTCTTCTTGTACTTAAGTCGTCATTGTGCCGTTTGTATTTAATTCCGATGCATTTTCTGTGTTTCATCGTCAATAAGAAGGTCCAAGGTATACAGTAATCCTGAAGTGAAGCATCGGATCTATAACTAGTGTCACAGAAATGGTTCAAAACATAGACAGTAAGAAGAGTCAGTCTTCTTGTACTTAATTCTGCTTTGTGGCTTTTGTATTTAATTCCGATGCAATTTCTGTGTTTCATCGTCAATAACAAGGTCCAAGGGATACAGTAAACCTGAAGTGAAGCATCGGAAATTATAACTAGTGTCACAGGAATAATTCAAAACATAGACAGTAAGAAGAGTCAGTCTTCTAGTACTTAAGTCGGCATTGTGCCTTTTGTATTTAACTCCGATGCAATTTCTGTGCTTCATCGTCAATAAGAAGGTCAGAGGGATACAGTAATCCTGAAGTGAAGCATCGGAATCGATAACTAGTGTCACAGGAATGGTTCAAAGCATAGTCAGTTAGAATATTCAGTCTTATTGTACTTAAGTCATCATTGTGCATTTTCTATTTAATTCTGATGAAATTTGTGTGTTTCATCGTTAATATGAAGGTCCAAGGGATACAGTAAACCTGGAGTGAAGCATCGGAATCTATAACTAGTGTCACAGGAATGGTTCAAATCATAGTCAGTAAGAAGAGTCAGACTTCTTTTACTTAAGTCGGCATTGTGCGTTTTGTAATTAATTCCGGTGCAATTTCTGTGTTTCATCGTCAATAAGACGGTCAGAGGGATACAATAAACCTGAAGCATCGGAATCTATAACTAGTGTCACAGGAATGGTTTAAAACAAAGTCAGTAAGAGTAGTCAGTCTTCTTGTCCTTAAGTATGCATTGTGCCTTTTGTATTTAATTCCGATGCAATTTCTGTGTTTCATCACCAATAAGAAGGTCCAAGGGATACAGTAAACCTGGAGTGTAGCATCGGAATCTATAACTAGTGTCACAGGAATGTTTCATAACATAGACAGTAAGAAGAGTCAGTCTTCGTGTACTTAAGTCGGCATTTTGCCTTTTGAATTTAATTCCGATGCAATTTCTGTGTTTCATCGTCAATAAGAAGGTCCAAGGGATACAATAAACCTGTAGTGAAGCATCGCAATCCGTAACTAGTGTCACAGGAATGGTTCAAATCATAGTCAGTAAGAAGAGTCAGTCTTCGTGTACTTTAGTCGGCATTTTGCCTTTTGTATTTAATTCCGATGCATTTTCTGTGTTTCATCGTAAATAAGAAGGTCCAAGGGATACAGTAAACCTGAAGTGAACATCGGAATCTATAACTAGTGTCAACGGAATGGTTCAAATCATAGACAGTAAGAAGAGTCAGCCTTCTTGTACTTAAATCGGCATTGTGCCTTTTGTATTTAATTCCGATGCATTTTCTGTGTTTCATCGTCAATATGGTGTTCCAAGGGATACAGTAAACCTGAAGTGAAGCATCGGAATTTATAACTAGTGTCAACGGAATGGTTCAAAACATAGTCAGTATGAAGAGTTAGTCTTCTTGTACTTAAGTCGGCATTGTGCCTTTTGTATTTAATTCCGATGCAATTTCTGTGTTTCATCGTCAATAAGAAGGTCCAAGGGATACAATAAACCTGTAGTGAAGCATCGCAATCCGTAACTAGTGTCACAGGAATGGTTCAAATCATAGTCAGTAAGAAGAGTCAGTCTTCGTGTACTTTAGTCGGCATTTTGCCTTTTGTATTTAATTCCGATGCATTTTCTGTGTTTCATCGTAAATAAGAAGGTCCAAGGGATACAGTAAACCTGAAGTGAACATCGGAATCTATAACTAGTGTCACAGGAATGGTTCAAAACATAGTCAGTAAGAAGAGTTAGTCTTCTTGTACTTAAGTCGGCATTGTGCCTTTTGTATTAAATTCCGATGCAATTTCTGTGTTTCATCGTCAATAAGAAGGACCAAGGGATACAGTAAACCTAGAGTGAAGCATCGGAGTCTATAACTAGTGTCACAGGACTGGTTCAAAAACAGACAGTAAGAAGAGTCAGTCCTCTTGAACTTAATTCGGCATTGTGCCTTTTGAATTTAATTCCGATGCAATTTCTGTGTTTCATCGTCAATAAGAAGGTCAGAGGGATACAGTAAACATGGAGTGAAGCATCGGAATCTATAAATAGTGTCAATGGAATGGTTCGAAACATAGTCAGTAAGATGAGCCAGTCTTCTTGTACTTAAGTCGGCATTGTGCCTTTTCTATTTAATTCCGATGCAATTTCTGTGTTTCATCGTCAATAAGAAGGTCCAAGGGATATAGTAAAGCTGGAGGGAAGCATCGGATTCTAAAACTAGTGTCACAGGTATGGTTCAAAACATAGACAGTAAGAAGAGTCAGTCTTCTTGTACTTAATTCTGTTTTGTGACTTTTGTATTTAATTCCGATGCAATTTCTGTGTTTCATCGTCAATAAGAAGGTCCAAGGGATACAGTAAACCTGAAGTGAAGCATCGGAATTTATAACTAGTGTCACAGGAATGGTTCAAACATACACAGTAAGAAGAGTCTGTCTTCTTGTACTTAAGTCGGCATTGTGCCTTTTGTATTTAACTCCGACGCAATTTCTGTGTTTCATCGTCAATAAGAATGTCAGAGGGAAACAGTAATCCTGATGTAAAGCATCGGAATCTATAACTAGTGTCCCAGGAATGGTTCAAAACATAGTCAGTAAGAATAGTCGGTCTTATTGTACTTAAGTCATCATTGTGCATTTTCTATTTAATTCTGAGGCAATTTCTGTGTTTCATCGTCAATATGAAGGTCCAAGGGGTACAGTAATCCAGGAGTGAAGCATCGGAATCTATAACTAGTGTCACAGGAATGGTTCAAATCAGAGATAGCAAGAGGAGTCAGACTTCATTTACTTAAGTCGGCATTGTGCCTTTAGTATTTAATTCCGGTGCAATTTCTGTGTTTCATCGTCAAAAAAAGGTCCAAGGGATACAGTAAACCTGGAGTGAAGCATCGGTGTGTTTAACTAGTGTCACAGGACTGGTTCAAAAATAGACAGTAAGAAGAGTCAGTCTTTTTGAACTTAATTCGGCATTGTGCCTTTTCTATTTAATTCCGATGTAATTAATGTGTTTCATCGTCAATACGAAGGTCCAAGGAATGCAGTAAACCTGAATTGAAGCATCGGAATCTATAACTAGTGTCAATGGAATGGTTCGAAACATAGTCAGTAAGGCGAGTCAGTCTTCTTGTACTTAAGTCGGCATTGTGCCTTTTGTATTTAATTCCGATGCATTTTCTGTGTTTCATCGTCAATAAAAATGTCCAAGGGATACAGTAAACCTGAAGTGAAGCATCGGAATTTATAACTAGTGTCACAGCAAGGGTTCAAAACATACTCAGTAAGGAGAGTCAGTCTTCTTGTACTTAAGTCGGCATTGTGCCTTTTGTATTTAACTCCGATGCAATTTCTTTGTTTCATCGTCATTAAGAAGGACCAAGGGATACAGTAAACCTAAATTGAAGCATCGGAATCTATAACTAGTGTCACAGGAATGGTTCGAAACATAGTCAGTAAGGATAGTCAGTCTTCTTGTACTTGAGTCGGCATTGTGCCTTTTGTATTTAATTCCGATGCATTTCCTGTGTTTCATCGTCAATAAGAAGGTCCAAGGGATACAGTAAACCTGAAGTGAAGCATCGGAATTTATAACTAGTGTCACAGGAAGGGTTCAAACGTAGTCAGTAAGAAGAGTCAGTCTTCATGTACTTAAGTCGGCATTGTGCCTTTTCTATTTCATTCCGATCAATTTCTGTCTTTCATCGTGAATAAGAAGGCCAGAGGGATACAATAAACCAGAAGTGAAGCATCGGAATCTATAACTAGTGTCACAGGATTGGTTCAAAACATAGTCAGTAGGAAGAGTCGGTTTTCATGTACATAAGTCGGCATTGTGCCATTTGTATTTAATTCCGATGCATTTTCTGTGTTTCATCGTAAATAAGAAGGTCCAAGGGATACAGTAAACTTGAAGTGAAGCATCGGAATCTATAACTAGTGTCACAGGAATGGTTCAAAACATAGACAGTAGGAAGAGTCAGTCTTCTTGTACTTAAGTCGGCATTGTGCCGTTTGTATTTAATTCCGATGCAATTTCTGTGTTTCATCGTCAATAAGAATTTCCAAGGTATGCAGTAAAACTGAAGTGAAGCATCGGATCTATAACTAGTGTCACAGGAATGTTTCAAAACATAGTCAGTAAGAAGAGTCAGTCTTCTTGTACTTAAGTCAGCATTGTGATTTTCTATTTAATTCCGATGCAATTTCTGCGTTTCATCGTCAATAAGAAGGTCCAAGGGATATAGTAAACCTGGAGTGAAGCTTCGGAATCTATT
This sequence comes from Schistocerca piceifrons, assembly GCF_021461385.2. Lineage (NCBI taxonomy): Eukaryota > Metazoa > Arthropoda > Insecta > Orthoptera > Acrididae > Schistocerca > Schistocerca piceifrons. The sequence goes on along the minus strand of NW_025727966.1, from coordinate 397,555 downwards.
ACTAGTGTCACAGGAATGGTTCAAAACATAGACAGTAAGAAGAGTCATTCTTCTTGTACTTACGTCGACATTGTGGCTTTTCTATTTAATTCCGATGCAATTTCTGTGTTTCATCGTCAATACGAAGGTCAGAGGGATACAATAAACCTGAAGTGAAGCATCGGAATCCAAAACTAGTGTCACAGGAATGGTTCAAAATATAGTCAGTAAGAAGAGTCAGTCTTCTTGCCCTTAAGTCGGCATTGTGCCTTTTGTAATTAATTCCGCTGCAATTTCTGTGTTTCATCGTCAATAAGAAGGTCCAAGGGATACAGTAAACCTTGAGTGAAGCATCGGAATCTATAACTAGTGTCACAGGAATGGTTCAAATCATAGACAGTAAGAAGAGTCAGTCTTCTTGTACTTACGTCGACATTGTGCCTTTTCTATTCAATTCCGATGCAATTTCTGTGTTTCATCGTCAATAAGAACGTCAGAGGGATACAATAAACCCGAAGAGAAGCATCGGAATCTATAACTAGTGTCACAGGAATGGTTCAAAACAAAGTCAGTAAGAAGATCCAGTCTTCTTGTCCGTAAGTTGGCATTGTGCCTTTTCTTTTTAATTCCGATGCAATTTCTGTGTTTCATCGTCAATAAGAAGGTCCAAGGGATATAGTAAACCTGGAGTGAAGCATCGGAATCTATAACTAGTATCACAGGAATGGTTCAAAACATTGACAGTAAGAAGAGTCAGTCTTCTTGTACTTAATTCGGCATTGTGCCTTTTGTATTTATTTCCGTTGCAATTTCTGTGTTTCATCGTCACTAAGAAGGTCCAAGGGATACAGTAAACCTCAAGTGAAGCATCGGAATCTATAACGGGTGTCACAGGATTGGTTCAAACATAGTCAGTAGGAAGAGTCGGTCTTCATGTACATAAGTCGGCATTGTGCCATTTGTATTTAATTCCGATGCAGTTTCTGTGTTCCATCGTAAATAAGAAGGTCCAAGGGATACAGTAAACCTGAAGTGAACATCGGAATCTATAACTAGTGTCACAGGAATGGTTCAAAACATAGTCAGTAAGAAGAGTTAGTCTTCTTGTACTTAAGTCGGCATTGTGCCTTTTGTATTAAATTCCGATGCAATTTCTGTGTTTCATCGTCAATAAGAAGGACCAAGGGATACAGTAAACCTAGAGTGAAGCATCGGAGTCTATAACTAGTGTCACAGGACTGGTTCAAAAACAGACAGTAAGAAGAGTCAGTCTTCTTGAACTTAATTCGGCATTGTGCCTTTTGTATTTAACTCCGATGCAATTTCTGTGTTTCATCGTCAATAAGAAGGTCAGAGGGATACAGTAATCCTGATGTAAAGCATCGGAATCTATAACTAGTGTCCCAGGAATGGTTCAAAACATAGTCAGTAAGAATAGTCGGTCTTATTGTACTTAAGTCATCATTGTGCATTTTCTATTTAATTCTGAGGCAATTTCTGTGTTTCATCGTCAATATGAAGGTCCAAGGGGTACAGTAATCCAGGAGTGAAGCATCGGAATCTATAACTAGTGTCACAGGAATGGTTCAAATCATAGATAGCAAGAGGAGTCAGACTTCATTTACTTAAGTCGGCATTGTGCCTTTAGTATTTAATTCCGGTGCAATTTCTGTGTTTCATCGTCAAAAAAAGGTCCAAGGGATACAGTAAAGCTGGAGTGAAGCATCGGTGTGTTTAACTAGTGTCACAGGACTGGTTCAAAAACAGACAGTAAGAAGAGTCAGTCTTTTTGAACTTAATTCGGCATTGTGCCTTTTCTAATTAATTCCGATGTAATTAATGTGTTTCATCGTCAATACGAAGGTCCAAGGAATGCAGTAAACCTGAATTGAAGCATCGGAAACTATAACTAGTGTCACAGGAAGGGTTCAAAACATACTCAGTAAGGAGAGTCAGTCTTCTTGTACTTAAGTCGGCATTGTGCCTTTTGTATTTAACTCCGATGCAATTTCTTTGTTTCATCGTCATTAAGAAGGACCAAGGGATACAGTAAACCTAAATTGAAGCATCGGAATCTATAACTAGTGTCACAGGAATGGTTCGAAACATAGTCAGTAAGGAGAGTCAGTCTTTTTGAACTTAATTCGGCATTGTGCCTTTTCTATTTAATTCCGATGTAATTAATGTGTTTCACCGTCAATACGAAGGTCCAAGGAATGCAGTAAACCTGAATTGAAGCATCGGAATTTATAACTAGTGTCACAGGAAGGGTTCAAACATAGTCAGTAAGAAGAGTCAGTCTTCATGTACTTAAGTCGGCATTGTGCCTTTTCTATTTCATTCCGATCGATTTCTGTCTTTCATCGTGAATAAGAAGGTCAGAGGGATACAATAAACCAGAAGTGAAGCATCGGAATCTATAACTAGTGTCACAGGATTGGTTCAAAACATAGTCAGTAGGAAGAGTCGGTCTTCATGTATATAAGTCGGCATTGTGCCATTTGTATTTAATTCCGATGCATTTTCTGTGTTTCATCGTAAATAAGAAGGTCCAAGGGATACAGTAAACTTGAAGTGAAGCATCGGAATCTATAACTAGTGTCACAGGAATGGTTCAAAACATAGACAGTAGGAAGAGTCAATCTTCTTGTACTTAAGTCGGCATTGTGCCGTTTGTATTTAATTCCGATGCAATTTCTGTGTTTCATCGTCAATAAGAATTCCCAAGGTATGCAGTAAAACTGAAGTGAAGCATCGGATCTATAACTAGTGTCACAGGAATGTTTCAAAACATAGTCAGTAAGAAGAGTCAGTCATCTTGTACTTAAGTCAGCATTGTGATTTTCTATTTAATTCCGATGCAATTTCTGCGTTTCATCGTCAATAAGAAGGTCCAAGGGATATAGTAAACCTGGAGTGAAGCTTCGGAATCTATTACTAGTGTCACAGGAATGGTTCAAAACATAGACAGTAAGAAGAGTCATTCTTCTTGTACTTACGTCGACATTGTGGCTTTTCTATTTAATTCCGATGCAATTTCTGTGTTTCATCGTCAATACGAAGGTCAGAGGGATACAATAAACCTGAAGTGAAGCATCGGAATCCAAAACTAGTGTCACAGGAATGGTTCAAAATATAGTCAGTAAGAAGAGTCAGTCTTCTTGTCCTTAAGTCGGCATTGTGCCTTTTGTAATTAATTCCGCTGCAATTTCTGTGTTTCATCGTCAATAAGAAGGTCCAAGGGATACAGTAAACCTTGAGTGAAGCATCGGAATCTATAACTAGTGTCACAGGAATGGTTCAAATCATAGACAGTAAGAAGAGTCAGTCTTCTTGTACTTACGTCGACATTGTGCCTTTTCTATTCAATTCCGATGCAATTTCTGTGTTTCATCGTCAATAAGAACGTCAGAGGGATACAATAAACCCGAAGAGAAGCATCGGAATCTATAACTAGTGTCACAGGAATGGTTCAAACATACACAGTAAGAAGAGTCTGTCTTCTTGTACTTAAGTCGGCATTGTGCCTTTTGTATTTATCTCCGATGCAATTTCTGTGTTTCATCGTCAATAAGAAGGTCAGAGGGATACAGTAATCCTGATGTAAAGCATCGGAATCTATAACTAGTGTCCCAGGAATGGTTCAAAACATAGTCAGTAAGAATAGTCGGTCTTATTGTACTTAAGTCATCATTGTGCATTTTCTATTTAATTCTGAGGCAATTTCTGTGTTTCATCGTCAATATGAAGGTCCAAGGGGTACAGTAATCCAGGAGTGAAGCATCGGAATCTATAACTAGTGCCACAGGAATGGTTCAAATCATAGATAGCAAGAGGAGTCAGACTTCATTTACTTAAGTCGGCATTGTGCCTTTAGTATTTAATTCCGGTGCAATTTCTGTGTTTCATCGTCAAAAAAAGGTCCAAGGGATACAGTAAACCTGGAGTGAAGCATCGGTGTGTTTAACTAGTGTCACAGGACTGGTTCAAAAACAGACAGTAAGAAGAGTCAGTCTTTTTGAACTTAATTCGGCATTGTGCCTTTTCTAATTAATTCCGATGTAATTAATGTGTTTCATCGTCAATACGAAGGTCCAAGGAATGCAGTAAACCTGAATTGAAGCATCGGAAACTATAACTAGTGTCAATGGAATGGTTCGAAACATAGTCAGTAAGGCGAGTCAGTCTTCTTGTACCTAAGTCGGCATTGTGCCTTTTGTATTTAATTCCGATGCATTTTCTGTGTTTCATCGTCAATAAAAAGGTCCAAGGGATACAGTAAACCTGAAGTGAAGCATCGGAATTTATAACTAGTGTCACAGGAAGGGTTCAAAACATACTCAGTAAGGAGAGTCAGTCTTCTTGTACTTAAGTCGGCATTGTGCCTTTTGTATTTAACTCCGATGCAATTTCTTTGTTTCATCGTCATTAAGAAGGACCAAGGGATACAGTAAACCTAAATTGAAGCATCGGAATCTATAACTAGTGTCACAGGAATGGTTCGAAACATAGTCAGTAAGGAGAGTCAGTCTTTTTGAACTTAATTCGGCATTGTGCCTTTTCTATTTAATTCCGATGTAATTAATGTGTTTCACCGTCAATACGAAGGTCCAAGGAATGCAGTAAACCTGAATTGAAGCATCGGAATTTATAACTAGTGTCACAGGAAGGGTTCAAACATAGTCAGTAAGAAGAGTCAGTCTTCATGTACTTAAGTCGGCATTGTGCCTTTTCTATTTCATTCCGATCGATTTCTGTCTTTCATCGTGAATAAGAAGGTCAGAGGGATACAATAAACCAGAAGTGAAGAATCGGAATCTATAACTAGTGTCACAGGATTGGTTCAAAACATAGTCAGTAGGAAGAGTAGGTCTTTATGTACATAAGTCGGCATTGTGCCATTTGTATTTAATTCCGATGCATTTTCTGTGTTTCATCGTAAATAAGAAGGTCCAAGGGATACAGTAAACTTGAAGTGAAGCATCGGAATCTATAACTAGTGTCACAGGAATGGTTCAAAACATAGACAGTAGGAAGAGTCAGTCTTCTTGTACTTAAGTCGGCATTGTGCCGTTTGTATTTAATTCCGATGCAATTTCTGTGTTTCATCGTCAATAAGAATTTCCACGGTATGCAGTAAAACTGAAGTGAAGCATCGGATCTATAACTAGTGTCACAGGAATGTTTCAAAACATAGTCAGTAAGAAGAGTCAGTCTTCTTGTACTTAAGTCAGCATTGTGATTTTCTATTTAATTCCGATGCAATTTCTGTGTTTCATCGTCAATAAGAAGGACCAAGGGATACAGTAAACCTAGAGTGAAGCATCGGAGTCTATAACTAGTGTCACAGGACTGGTTCAAAAACAGACAGTAAGAAGAGTCAGTCTTCTTGAACTTAATTCGGCATTGTGCCTTTTGTATTTAATTCCGATGCAATTTCTGTGTTTCATCGTCAATAAGAAGGTCAGAGGGATACAGTAAACATGGAGTGAAGCATCGGAATCTATAAATAGTGTCAATGGAATGGTTCGAAACATAGTCAGTAAGATGAGCCAGTCTTCTTGTACTTAAGTCGGCATTGTGCCTTTTCTATTTAATTCCGATGCAATTTCTGTGTTTCATCGTCAATAAGAAGGTCCAAGGGATATAGCTGGAGTGAAGCATCGGATTCTAAAACTAGTGTCACAGGAATGGTTCAAAACATAGACAGTAAGAAGAGTCAGTCTTCTTGTACTTAATTCTGTTTTGTGCCTTTTGTATTTAATTCCGATGCAATTTCTGTGTTTCATCGTCAATAAGAAGGTCCAAGGGATACAGTAAACCTGAAGTGAAGCATCGGAATTTATAACTAGTGTCACAGGAATGGTTCAAACATACACAGTAAGAAGAGTCTGTCTTCTTGTACTTAAGTCGGCATTGTGTCTTTTGTATTTAACTCCGATGCAATTTCTGTGTTTCATCGTCAATAAGAAGGTCAGAGGGATACAGTAATCCTGATGTAAAGCATCGGAATCTATAACTAGTGTCCCAGGAATGGTTCAAAACATAGTCAGTAAGAATAGTCGGTCTTATTGTACTTAAGTCATCATTGTGCATTTTCTATTTAATTCTGAGGCAATTTCTGTGTTTCATCGTCAATATGAAGGTCCAAGGGGTACAGTAATCCAGGAGTGAAGCATCGGAATCTATAACTAGTGTCACAGGAATGGTTCAAATCATAGATAGCAAGAGGAGTCAGACTTCATTTACTTAAGTCGGCATTGTGCCTTTAGTATTTAATTCCGGTGCAATTTCTGTGTTTCATCGTCGAAAAAAGGTCCAATGGATACAGTAAACCTGGAGTGAAGCATCGGTGTGTTTAACTAGTGTCACAGGACTGGTTCAAAAATAGACAGTAAGAAGAGTCAGTCTTTTTGAACTTAATTCGGCATTGTGCCTTTTCTAATTAATTCCGATGTAATTAATGTGTTTCATCGTCAATACGAAGGTCCAAGGAATGCAGTAAACCTGAATTGAAGCATCGGAATCTATAACTAGTGTCAATGGAATGGTTCGAAACATAGTCAGTAAGGCGAGTCAGTCTTCTTGTACTTAAGTCGGCATTGTGCCTTTTGTATTTAATTCCGATGCATTTTCTGTGTTTCATCGTCAATAAAAAGGTCCAAGGGATACAGTAAACCTGAAGTGAAGCATCGGAATTTATAACTAGTGTCACAGGAAGGGTTCAAAACATACTCAGTAAGGAGAGTCAGTCTTCTTGTACTTAAGTCGGCATTGTGCCTTTTGTATTTAACTCCGATGCAATTTCTTTGTTTCATCGTCATTAAGAAGGACCAAGGGATACAGTAAACCTAAATTGAAGCATCGGAATCTATAACTAGTGTCACAGGAATGGCTCGAATCATAGTCAGTAAGGAGAGTCAGTCTTTTTGAACTTAATTCGGCATTGTGCCTTTTCTATTTAATTCCGATGTAATTAATGTGTTTCATCGACAATACGAAGGTCCAAGGAATGCAGTAAACCTGAATTGAAGCATCGGAATTTATAACTAGTGTCACAGGAAGGGTTCAAACGTAGTCAGTAAGAAGAGTCAGTCTTCATGTACTTAAGTCGGCATTGTGCCTTTTCTATTTCATTCCGATCGATTTCTGTCTTTCATCGTGAATAAGAAGGTCAGAGGGATACAATAAACCAGAAGTGAAGCATCGGAATCTATAACTAGTGTCACAGGATTGGTTCAAAACATAGTCAGTAGGAAGAGTCGGTCTTCATGTACATAAGTCGGCATTGTGCCATTTGTATTTAATTCCGAAGCATTTTCTGTGTTTCATCGTAAATAAGAAGGTCCAAGGGATACAGAAAAATTGAAGTGAAGCATCGGAATCTATAACTAGTGTCACAGGAATGGTTCAAAACATAGACAGTAGGAAGAGTCAGTCTTCTTGTACTTAAGTCGGCATTGTGCCGTTTGTATTTAATTCCGATGCAATTTCTGTGTTTCATCGTCAATAAGAATTTCCAAGGTATGTAGTAAAACTGAAGTGAAGCATCGGATCTATAACTAGTGTCACAGGAATGTTTCAAAACATAGTCAGTAAGAAGAGTCAGTCTTCTTGTACTTAAGTCAGCATTGTGATTTTCTATTTAATTCCGATGCAATTTCTGTGTTTCATCGTCAATAAGGAGGTCCAAGAGATACAGTAAACATGGAGTGAAGCATCGGAATCTATAAATAGTGTCAATGGAATGGTTCAAAACATAGTCAGTAAGAAGAGTCAGTCTTCTTGTACTTAAGTCGGCATTGTGCATTTTGTATTTAACTCCGATGCAATTTCTAGGTTTCATCGTCAATAAGGTCAGTGGGATACAGTAATCCTGAAGTAAAGCATCGGAATCTATAACTAGTGTCACAGGAATGGTTCAAAACATAGTCACTAAGAAGAGTCAGTCTTCTTGTACTTAAGTCGGCATTGCGCCTTTTCTTTTTAATTCCGATGCAATTTCTGTGTTTCATCGTCAATAAGAAGGTCCAAGGGATATAGTAAACCTGGAGTGAAGCATCGGAATCTATAACTAGTGTCACAGGAATGGTTCAAAACATAGACAGTAAGAAGAGTCAGTCTTCTTGTACTTACGTCGACATTGTGGCTTTTCTATTTAATTCCGATGCAATTTCTGTGTTTCATCGTCAATACGAAGGTCAGAGGGATACAATAAACCTGAAGTGAAGCATCGGAATCCAAAACTAGTGTCACAGGAATGGTTCAAAATATAGTCAGTAAGAAGAGTCAGTCTTCTTGTCCTTAAGTGGCATTGTGCCTTTTGTAATTAATTCCGCTGCAATTTCTGTGTTTCATCGTCAATAAGAAGGTCCAAGGGATACAGTAAACCTTGAGTGAAGCATCGGAATCTATAACTAGTGTCACAGGAATGGTTCAAAACATAGACAGTAAGAAGAGTCAGTCTTCTTGTACTTAAGTCGGCATTGCGCCTTTTCTTTTTAATTCCGATGCAATTTCTGTGTTTCATCGTCAATAAGAAGGTCCAAGGAATATAGTAAACCTGGAGTGAAGCTTCGGAATCTATTACTAGTGTCACAGGAATGGTTCAAAACATAGACAGTAAGAAGAGTCAGTCTTCTTGTACTTACGTCGACATTGTGGCTTTTCTATTTAATTCCGATGCAATTTCTGTGTTTCATCGTCAATACGAAGGTGAGAGGGATACAATAAACCTGTAGTGAAGCATCGGAATCCAAAACTAGTGTCACAGGAATGGTTCAAAATATAGTCAGTAAGAAGGGTCAGTCTTCTTGTCCTTAAGTCGGCATTGTGCCTTTTGTAATTAATTCCGCTGCAATTTCTGTGTTTCATCGTCAATAAGAAGGTCCAAGGGATACAGTAAACCTGGAGTGAAGCATCGGATTCTATAACTAGTGTCACAGGAATGGTTCAAAACATAGACAGTAAGAAGAGTCAGTCTTCTTGTACTTAATTCTGCTTTGTGCCTTTTGTATTTAATTCCGATGCAATTTCTGTGTTTCATCGTCAATAAGAAGGTCCAAGGGATACAGTAAACCTGAAGTGAAGCATCGGAATTTATAACTAGTGTCACAGGAATGGTTCAAAACATAGACAGTAAGAAGAGTCGGTATTCTTGTACTTAAGTCGGCATTGTGCATTTTGTATTTAACTCCGATGCAATTTCTAGGTTTCATCGTCAATAAGAATTTCAGTGGGATACAGTAATCGTGAAGGAAAGCATCGGAATCTATAACTAGTGTCACAGGAATGGTTCAAAACATAGTCAATAAGAAGAGTCAGTCTTCTTGTACTTAAGTCGGCATTGCGCCTTTTCTTTTTAATTCCGATGCAATTTCTGTGTTTCATCGTCAATAAGAAGGTCCATGTGATATAGTAAACCAGGAGTGAAGCATCGGAATCTATAACTAGTGTCACAGGAATGGTTCAAAACATAGACAGTAAGAAGAGTCAGTCTTCTTGTACTTACGTCGACATTGTGGCTTTTCTATTTAATTCCGATGCAATTTCTGTGTTTCATCGTCAATACGAAGGTCAGAGGGATACAATAAACCTGAAGTGAAGCAACGGAATCCAAAACTAGTGTCACAGGAATGGTTCAAAATATAGTCAGTAAGAAGAGTCAGTCTTCTTGTCCTTAAGTCGGCATTGTGCCTTTTGTAATTAATTCCGCTGCAATTTCTGTGTTTCATCGTCAATAAGAAGTTCCAAGCGATACAGTAAACCTTGAGTGAAGCATCGGAATCTATAACTAGTGTCACAGGAATGGTCCAAATCATAGACAGTAAGAAGAGTCAGTCTTCTTGTACTTACGTCGACATTGTGCCTTTTCTATTTAATTCCGATGCAATTTCTGTGTTTCATCGTCAATAAGAAGGTCCGAGAGATACAATAAACCTGAAGAGAAGCTTCGGAATCTATAACTAGTGTCACAGGAATGGTTCAAAACAAAGTCAGTAAGAAGAAACAGTCTTCTTGTCCGTAAGTCGGCATTGTGCATTTTCTATTTAATTCTGATGCAATTTCTCTGTTTCATCGTCAATATGAAGGTCCAACCGATACAGTAAACCTGGAGTGAAGCATCGGAATCTATAACTAGTGTCACAGGAATGGTTCAAAACATAGTCACTAAGAAGAGTCAGTCTTCTTGTACTTAAGTCGGCATTGCGCCTTTTCTTTTTAATTCCGATGCAATTTCTGTGTTTCATCGTCAATAAGAAGGTCCAAGGGATATAGTAAACCTGGAGTGAAGCTTCGGAATCTATAACTAGTGTCACAGGAATGGTTCAAAACATAGACTGTAAGAAGAGTCAGTCTTCTTGTACTTAATTCTGCTTTGTGCCTTTTGTATTTATTTCCGATGCAATTTCTGTGTTTCATCGTCAATAAGAAGGTCCAAGGGATACAGTAAACCTGGAGTGAAGCATTGGACTCTATAACTAGTGTCACAGGAATGGTTCAAAACATAGACAGTAAGAAGAGTCAGTCTTCTTGTACTTAATTCTGCTTTGTGCCTTTTGTATTTATTTCCGATGCAATTTCTGTGTTTCATCGTCAATAAGAAGGTCCAAGGGATACAGTAAACCTGAAGTGAAGCATCGGAATTTATAACTAGTGTCACAGGAATGGTTCAAAACGTAGACGGTAAGAAGAGTCAGTCTTCATGTACTTAAGTCGGCATTGTGCCTTTTGTATTTAATTCCGATACAATTTCTGTGTTTCATCGTCAATAAGAAGGTCAGAGGCATACAATAAACCTGAAGAGAAGCTTCGGAATCTATAACTAGTGTCACAGGAATGGTTCAAAGCAAAGTCAGTAAGAAGATCCAGTCTTCTTGTCCATAAGTCGGCATTGTGCATTTTCTATTTAATTCTGATGCAATTTCTCTGATTCATCGTCAATTTGAAGGTCCAACCGATACAGTAATCCTGGAGTGAAGCATCGGAATCTATAACTAATGTCACAGGAATGGTTCAAAACATAGTCACTAAGAAGAGTCAGTCTTCTTGTACTTAAATCGGCATTGCGCCTTTTCTTTTTAATTCCGATGCAATTTCTGTGTTTCATCGTCAATAAGAAGGTCCAAGGGATATAGTAAACCTGGAGTGAAGCATCGGAACCTATAACTAGTGTCACAGGAATGGTTCAAAACATAGACAGTAAGAAGAGTCAGTCTTCTTGTACTTACGTCGACATTGTGGCTTTTCTATTTAATTCCGTTGCAGTTTCTGTGTTTCATCGTCAATACGAAGGTCAGAGGGATCCAATAAACCTGAAGTGAAGCATCGGAATCCAAAACTAGTGTCACAGGAATGGTTCAAAATATAGTCAGTAAGAAGAGTCAGTCTTCTTGTCCTTAAGTCGGCATTGTGCCTTTTGTAATTAATTCCGCTGCAATTTCTGTGGTTCATCGTCAATAAGAAGGTCCAAGGGATACAGTAAACCTTGAGTGAAGCATCGGAATCTATAACTAGTGTCACAGGAATGGTTCAAATCATAGACAGTAAGAAGAGTCAGTCTTCTTGTACTTACGTCGACATTGTGCCTTTTCTATTTAATTCCGATGCAATTTTTGTGTTTAATCGTCAATAAGAAGGTCCAAGGGATATAGTAAACCTGGAGTGAAGCATCGGATTCTATAACTAGTGTCATAGGAATGGTTCAAGACATAGACAGTAAGAAGAGTCAGTCTTCTTGTACTTAATTCTGCTTTGTGCCTTTTGTATTTAATTCCGATGCAATTTCTGTGTTTCATCGTCAATAAGAAGGTCCAAGGGATACAGTAAACCTGAAGTGAAGCATCGGAATTTATAACTAGTGTCACAGGAATGGTTCAAAACATAGACAGTAAGAAGAGTCAGTCTTCTTGTACTTATGTCGGCATTGTGCCTTTTGTATTTAACTCCGATGCATTTTCTAGGTTTCATCGTCAATAAGAAGGTCAGTGGGATACAGTAATCCTGAAGTAAAGCATCGGAATCTATAACTAGTGACACAGGAATGGTTCAAAACATAGTCACTAAGAAGAGTCAGTCTTCTTGTACTTAAGTCGGCATTGCGCCTTTTCTTTTTAATTCCGATGCAATTTCTGTGTTTCATCGTCAATAAGAAGGTCCAAGGGATATAGTAAACCTGGAGTGAAGCATCGGAATCTATAACTAGTGTCACAGGAATGGTTCAAAACATAGACAGTAAGAAGAGTCAGTCTTCCTGTACTTACGTCGACATTGTGGCTTTTCTATTTAATTCCGATGCAATGTCTGTGTTTCATCGTCAATACGAAGGTCAGAGGGATACAATAAACCTGAAGTGAAGCATCGGAATCCAAAACTAGTGTCACAGGAATGGTTCAAAACATAGTCAGTAAGAAGAGTTAGTCTTCTTGTACTTAAGTCGGCGTTGTGCCTTTTGTAATTATTTCCGCTGCAATTTCTGTGTTTCATCGTCAATAAGAAGGTCCAAGGGATACAGTAAACCGTGAGTGAAGCTCGGAATCTATAACTAGTGTCACAGGAATGGTTCAAAACAAAGTCAGTAAGAAGATCCAGTCTTCTTGTCCGTAAGTCGGCATTGTGCATTTTCTATTTAATTCTGATGCAATTTCTCTGTTTCATCGTCAATATGAAGGTCCAACCGATACAGTAAACCTGGAGTGAAGCATCGGAATCTATAACTAGTGTCACAGGAATGGTTCAAATCATAGACAGTAAGAAGAGTCAGACTTCTTTTACTTAGGTCGGCATTGTGCCTTTTGTATTTAATTCCGATGCAATTTCTGTGTATCTTCGTCAATAAGATGGTCAGAGGGATACAATAAACCTGAAGAGATGCATCGGAATCTATAACTTGTGTCACAGGAATGGTTCAAAACAAAGTCAGTAAGAAGATCCAGTCTTCTTGTCCGTAAGTCGGCATTGTGCATTTTCTATTTAATTCTGATGCAATTTCTCTGTTTCATCGTCAATTTGAAGGTCCAACCGATACAGTAAACTTGGAGTGAAGCGTCGGAATCTATAACTAGTGTCACAGGAATGGTTCAAATCATAGACAGTAAGAAGAGTCATACTTCTTTTACTTAGGTCGGCATTGTGCCTTTTGTATTTAATTCCGATGCAATTTCTGTGTATCTTCGTCAATAAGAAGGTCCAAGGGATACAGTAAACCTGGAGTGAAGCATCGGAGTCTATAACTAGTGTCACAGGACTGGTAAAAAAATAGACAGTAAGAAGAGTCAGTCTTCTTGAACTTAATTCGGCATTGGGCCCTTTGTATTTAATTCCGATTCAATTTCTGTGTTTCATCGTCAATAAGAAGGTCAGAGGGATACAGTAAACCTGAAGTGAAGCATCGGAATCCATAACTAGTGTCACAGGAATGGTTCAAAACATAGTCAGTAAGAAGAGTTAGTCTTCTTGTACTTAAGTCGGCGTTGTGCCTTTTGTAATTAATTCCGCTGCAATTTCTGTGTTTCATCGCCAATAAGAAGGTCCAAGTCATACAGTAAACCGTGAGTGAAGCTCGGAATCTATAACTAGTGTCACAGGAATGGTTCAAATCATAGACAGTAAGAAGAGTCAGTCTTCTTGTACTTACGTCGACATTGTGCCTTTTCTATTTAATTCCGATGCAATTTCTGTGTTTCATCGTCAATAAGAAGGTCAGAGGGATACAATAAACCTGAAGTGAAGCATCGGAATCCAAAACTAGTGTCACAGGAATGGTTCAAAATATAGTCAGTAAGAAGAGTCAGTCTTCTTGTCCTTAAGTCGGCATTGTGCCTTTTGTAATTAATTCCGCTGCAATTTCTGTGTTTCATCGTCAATAAGAAGGTCCAAGGGATACAGTAAACCGTGGGTGAAGCATCGGAATCTATAACTAGTGTCACAGGAATGGTTCAAATCATAGACAGTAAGAAGAGTCAGTCTTCTTGTTCTTACGTCGACATTGTGCCTTTTCTATTTAATTCCGATGCAATTTCTGTGTTTCATCGTCAATAAGAGGGTCAGAGGGATACAATAAACCTGAAGAGAAGCATCGGAATCTGTAACTAGTGTCACAGGAGTGGTTCATAACAAAGTCAGTAAGAAGATCCAGTCTTCTTGTCCGTAAGTCGGCATTGTGCATTTTCTATTTAATTCTGATGCAATTTCTCTGTTTCATCGTCAATATGAAGGTCCAACCGATACAGTAAACCTGGAGTGATGCATCGGAATCTATAACTAGTGTCACAGGAATGGTTCAAATCATAGACCGTGAGAAGAGTCAGACTTCTTTTACTTAGGTCGGCATTGTGCCTTTTGTATTTAATTCCGATGCAATTTCTGTGTATCTTCGTCAATAAGAAGGTCCAAGGGATACAGTAAACCTGGAGTGAAGCATCGGAGTCTATAACTAGTGTCACAGGACTGGTAAAAAAATAGACAGTAAGAAGAGTCAGTCTTCTTGAACTTAATTCGGCATTGGGCCTTTTGTATTTAATTCCGATTCAATCTCTGTGTTTCATCGTCAATAAGAAGGTCAGAGGGATACAGTAAACCTGAAGTGAAGCATCGGAATCCATAACTAGTGTCACAGGAATGGTTCAAAACATAGTCAGTAAGAAGAGTTAGTCTTCTTGTACTTAAGTCGGCGTTGTGCCTTTTGAAATTAATTCCGCTGCAATTTCTGTGTTTCAGCGTCAATAAGAAGGTCCAAGGGATACAGTAAACCGTGAGTGAAGCTCGGAATCTATAACTAGTGTCACAGGAATGGTTCAAATCATAGACAGTAAGAAGAGTCAGTCTTCTTGTACTTACGTCGACATTGTGCCTTTTCTATTTAATTCCGATGCAATTTCTGTGTTGCATCGTCAATAAGAAGGTCAGAGGGATACAATAAACCTGAAGAGAAGCATCGGAATCTATAACTAGTGTCACAGGAATGGTTCAAAACAAAGTCAGTAAGAAGATCCAGTCTTCTTGTCCGTAAGTCGGCATTGTGCATTTTCTATTTAATTCTGATGCAATTTCTCTGTTTCATCGTCAATATGAAGGTCCAACCGATACAGTAAACCTGGAGTGAAGCATCGGAATCTATAACTAGTGTCACAGGAATGGTTCAAATCATAGACAGTAAGAAGAGTCAGACTTCTTTTACTTAGGTCGGCATTGTGCCTTTTGTATTTAATTCCGATGCAATTTCTGTGTATCTTCGTCAATAAGAAGGTCAGAGGGATACAATAAACCTGAAGAGAAGCATCGGAATCTATAACTAGTGTCACAGGAATGGTTCAAAACAAAGTCAGTAAGAAGATCCAGTCTTCTTGTCCGTAAGTCGGCATTGTGCATTTTCTATTTAATTCTGATGCAATTTCTCTGTTTCATCGTCAATATGAAGGTCCAACCGATACAGTAACCCTGGAGTGAAGCATCGGAATCTATAACTAGTGTCACAGGAGTGGTTCAAAACATAGTCAGTAAGAAGAGTTAGTCTTCTTGTACTTAAGTCGGCGTTGTGCCTTTTGTATTTAATTGCGATGCAATTTCTGTGTCTCATCGTCAATAAGAAGGTCCGAGGGATACAGTAAACGTGGAGTGAAGCATCGGAATCTGTAACTAGTGTCACAGGAATGGTTCAAAACATAGTCAGTAAGGAGAGTCAGTCTTCTTGTACTTAAGTAAGCATTGTGCCTTTTCTATTTAATTCCGATGCAATTTCTGTGTTTCATCGTCAATAAGAAGGACCAAGGGATACAGTAAACCTGGAGTGAAGCATCGGAATCTATAACTAGTGTCACAGGGATTGTTCAAAACATAGACAGTAAGAAGAGTCAGTCTTCTTGTACTTAAGTCGGCATTGTGCCTTTTCTATTTAATTCCGATGCAATTTCTGTGTTTCATCGTCAATAAGAAGGTCAGAGGGATACAGTAATCCTGAAGTGAAGCATCGGAATCTATAACTAGTGTCACAGAAATGGTTCAAAACATAGTCAATAAGAAGAGTCAGTCTTCTTGTACTTAAGTCGGCATTGTGTCTTTTCTATTTAATTCCGATGCAATTTCTGTGTTTCATCGTCAATAAGAAGGTCAGAGGGATACAATAAACCTGAAGTGAATCATCGGAATCTACAACTAGTGTCACAGGAATAGTTCAAAACAAAGTCAGTAAGAAGAGTCAGTCTTCTTATCCTTAAGTCGGAATTGTGCCTTTTGTATTTATTTCCGATGCAATTTCTGTGTTTCATCGTCAATAGGTAGGTCCAAGGGATACAGTAAACCTGGAGTGAAGCATCGGAATCTACAACTAGTGTCACAGGAATGGTTCAAAACATAGACAGTAAGAAGAGAGAGTCTTCTTGCACTTAATTCTGCTTTGTGCATTTTGTATTTAATTCAGATGCAATTTCTGTGTTTCATCGTCAATAAGAAGGTCCAAGCGATACAGTAAACCTGAAGCGAAGCATCGGAGTTTATACCTAGTGTCACAGGAATGGTTCGAAGCATAGTCAGTAAGGAGAGTTAGTCTTCTTGTACTTATGTCGGCATTGTGCCTTTTGTATTTAATTCCGATGCAATTTCTGTGTTTCATCGTCAATAAGATGGACCAAAGGATACAGTAAACCTGGAGTGAAGCATCGGAATCTATAACTAGTGTCACGGGGATGGTTCTAAACATAGACAGTAAGAAGAGTCAGTCTTCTTGTACTTATGTCGGCGTTGTGCCTTTTCTATTTAATTCCGATGCAATATCTGTGTTTCATCGTCAATAAGAAGGTCCAAGGGATATAGTAAACTTGGAGTGAAGCATCGGAATCTATAACTAGTGTCACAGGAATGGTTCAATACATAGACAGTAAGAAGAGTCAGTCTTCTTGTACTTACGTCGACATTGTGCCTTATCTATTTAATTCCGATGCAATTTCTGTGTTTCATCGTCAATATGAAGGTCCAAGGGATACAATAAACCTGAAGTGAAGCACCGGAATCTATAGCTAGTGTCACAGGAATGGTTGAAACATAGTCAGTAAGAAGAGTCAGTCTTCTTGTCCTTAAGTCGGCATTGTGCCTTTTGTAATTAATTCCGATGCAATTTCTGCGTTTCATCGTCAATAAGAAGGTCCAAGGGATACGGTAAACCTGGAGTGAAGCATCGGAATCTATAACTAGTGTCACAGCAATAGTTCAAAACATAGTCAGTAAGAATAGTCAGTCTTATTGTACTTAAGTCATCATTGTGCATTTTCTATTTAATTCTGATGAAATTTCTGTGTTTCATCGTCAATATGAAGGTCCAACCGATAGAGTAAACCTGGAGAGCAGCATCGTAATCTATTACTAGTGTCACAGGAATGGTTCAGAACATAGTCAGTAAGAACAGTCAGTCTTCTTGTACTTATGTCCGCATTGTGACTTTTCTATTTAATTCCGATGCAATTTCTGTGTTTCATCGTCAATACGAAGGTCAGAGGGATACAATAAACCTGAAGTGAAGCATCGGAATCTATAACTAGTGTCACAGGAATGGTTCAAAACAAAGTCAGTAAGAAGAGTCAGTCTTCTTGTCCTTAAGTGGCTATTGTGCCTTTTGTATTTAATTCCGGTGCAATATCTGTGTTTCATCATCAATAAGAAGGTCCAAGGGATACATTAAACCTGGAGTGAAGCATCGGAATCTATAACTAGTGTCACAGAAATGGTTCAGAACATAGACAGTAAGAAGAGTCAGTCTTCTTGTACTTAATTCTGCTTTGAGCATTTTGTATTTAATTCCGATGCAATTTCTGTGTTTCATCGTCAATAAGACGGTCCAAGCGATACAGTAAACCTGTAGTGAAGCATCGGAGTTTATAACTAGTGTCACAGGAATGGTTCAAAACATAGTCAGTAAGGAGTGTCAGTCTTCTTGTTCTTAAGTCGGCATTGTGCCTTTTGTATTTAATTCCGATGCAATTTCTGTGTTTCATCGTCAATAAGAAGGACCAAGGGATACAGTAAACCTGGAGTGAAGCATCGGAATCTATAACTAGTGTCACAGGAATGGTTCAAAACATAGTCAGTAAGAAGAGTCTGTCTTCTTGTACTTAAGTCTGCATTGTGCCTTTTCTATTGAATTCCGATGCAATTTCTGTGTTTCATCGTCAATAAGAAGGTCAGAGGGATACAATAAACCTGAATTGAAGCATCGGAATCTATAACTAGTGTCACAGGAATGGTTCAAAACATAGACAGTAAGAAGAGTCAGTCTCCTTGTACTTAATTCTGCACTGTGCCTTTTGTAATTAATTCCGATGCAATTTCTTTGTTTCATCGTCAATAAGAAGGTCCAAGCGATACAGTAAACCTGTAGTGAAGCATCGGAGTTTATAACTAGTGTCACAGGAATGGTTCAAAACATAGTCAGTAAGGAGTGTCAGTCATCTTGTTCTTAAGTCGGCATTGTGCCTTTTGTATTTAATTCCGATGCAATTTCTGTGTTTCATCGTCAATATGAAGGTCCAACCGATAGAGTAAACCTGGAGAGCAGCATCGTAATCTATTTCTAGTGTCACAGGAATGGTTCAGAACATAGACAGTAAGAAGGGTCAGTCTTCTTGTACCTAATTCGGCATTGTGCCTATTGTATTTAATTCCGATGCAATTTATGTGTTGCATCGTCAATAATAAGGTCCAAGGAATACAGTATACCTCAAGTGAAGCATCGGAATGTATAACGGGTGTCACAGGAATGGTTCAAATCATAGTCAGTAGGAAGAGTCGGTCTTCATGTACTTAAGTCGGCATTGTGCCTTTTGTATTTAATTCTGATGCATTTTCTGTGTTTCATCGTCAATAAGAAGGTCTATGGGATACAGTAAACCTGAAGTGAAGCATCGGAATTTATAACTAGTGTCACAGGAATGGTTCAAAACATAGTCAGTAAGGAGAGTCAGTCTTCTAGTACTTAAGACGGCGTTGTGCCTTTTGTATTTAATCCCGATGCAATTTCTGTGCTTCGTCGTCAATAAGAAGGACCAAGAGATACAGTAAACCTGGAGTGAAGCATCGGAATCTATAACTAGTGTCACTGGGATGGTTCAAATCATAGACTGTAAGAAGAGTCAGTCTTCTTGTACTTAAGTCGGCATTGTGCCATTTCTATTTAATTCCGATGCAATATCTGTGTTTCATCGTCAATAAGAAGGTCAGAGGGATACAGTAATCCTGAAGTGAAGCTTCGGAATCTATAACTAGTGTCACAGGAATGGTTCAATACATAGTCAGTAAGAACAGTCAGTCTACTTGTACTTAAGTCGGCATTGTGCCATTTCTATTTAATTCCGATGCAATATCTGTGTTTCATCGTCAATACGAAGGTCAGAGGGATACAATAACCTGAAGTGAAGCATCGGAAACTAAAACTAGTGTCACAGGAATGGTTCAAAACAAAGTCAGTAAGAAGAGTCAGTCTTCTTGTCTTTAAGTGGCTATTGTGCCTTTTGTATTTAATTCCGGTGCAATATCTGTGTTTCATCATCAATAAGAAGGTCCAAGGGATACATTAAACCTGGAGTGAAGCATCGGAATCTATAACTAGTGCCACAGAAATGGTTGAGAACATAGACAGTAAGAAGAGTCAGTCTTCATGTACTTAATTCTGCTTTGTGCATTTTGTATTTAATTCCGATGCAATTTCTGTGTTTCATCGTCAATAAGACGGTCCAAGCGATACAGTAAACCTGTAGTGAAGCATCGGAGTTTATAACTAGTGTCACAGGAATGGTTCAAAACATTGTCAGTAAGGAGTGTCAGTCTTCTTGTTCTTAAGTCGGCATTGTGCCTTTTGTATTTAATTCCGATGCAATTTCTGTGTTTCATCGTCAATAAGAAGGACCAAGGGATACAGTAAACCTGGAGTGAAGCATCGGAATCTATAACTAGTGTCACAGGAATGGTTCAAAACATAGTCAGTAAGAAGAGTCTGTCTTCTTGTACTTAAGTCGGCATTGTGCCTTTTCTATTGAATTCCGATGCAATTTCTGTGTTTCATCATCAATAAGAAGGTCAGAGGGATACAATAAACCTGAAGTGAAGCATGGGAATCTATAACTAGTGTCACAGGAATGGTTCAAAACATAGACAGTAAGAAGAGTCAGTCTCCTTGTACTTAATTCTGCACTGTGCCTTTTGTAATTAATTCCGATGCAATTTCTTTGTTTCATCGTCAATAAGAAGGTCCAAGCGATACAGTAAACCTGAAGTGAAGCATCGTAGTTTATAACTAGTGTCACAGGAATGGTTCAAAACATAGTCAGTAAGGAGTGTCAGTCTTCTTGTACTTAAGTCAGCATTGTGCCTTTGGTATTTATTTCCGATGCAATTTCTGTGTTTCATCGTCAATAAGAAGGTCCAAGGGAAACAGTAAACCTCAAGTGAAGCTTCGGAATCTATAACGGATGTCACAGGAATGGTTCAAAGCATAGTCAGTAGGAAGAGTCGGTCTTCATGTACTTAAGTCGGCATTGTGCCTTTTGTATTCAATTCAGATGCATTTTCTGTGTTTCATCGTCAATAAGATGGTCCAAGGGCTACTGTAAACCTGAAGTGAAGCATCGGAATTTATAACTAGTGTCACAGGATTGGTTCAAAACATAGTCAGTAAGAAGAGTCAGTCTTCTTGTACTTAAGTCGGCATTGTGCTTTTTCATTTAATTCCGATGCAATTTCTGTGTATCATCGTCAGTACGAAGGTCAGAGGGATACAGTAAACCTGGAGTGAAGCATCGGAATCTATAACGAGTGTCACAGGAATGGGTCAGAGCATAGACAGTAAGAAGAGTCAGTCTTCTTGTACTTAATTCTGCTTTGTGCATTTTGTATTTAATTCCGATGCAATTACTGTGTTTCATCGTCAATAAGAAGGTCCAAGCGATACAGTAAACCTGTAGTGAAGCATCGGAGTTTATAACTAGTGTCACAGGAATGGTTCAAAACATAGTCAGTGAGGAGTGTCAGTCATCTTGTTCTTAAGTCGGCATTGTGCCTTTTGTATTTAATTCCGATGCAATTTCTGTGTTTCATCGTCAATAAGAAGGACCAAGGGATACAGTAAACCTGGAGTGAAGCATCGGAATCTATAACTAGTGTCACAGGAATGGTTCAAAACATAGTCAGTAAGAAGAGTCTGTCTTCTTGTACTTAAGTCGGCATTGTGCCTTTTCTATTGAATTCCGATGCAATTTCTGTGTTTCATCGCCAATAAGAAGGTCAGAGGGATACAATAAACCTGAAGTGAAGCATCGGAATCTATAAC
Organism: Schistocerca piceifrons; assembly: GCF_021461385.2. Classification (NCBI taxonomy): domain Eukaryota; kingdom Metazoa; phylum Arthropoda; class Insecta; order Orthoptera; family Acrididae; genus Schistocerca; species Schistocerca piceifrons. The sequence goes on along the minus strand of NW_025727966.1, from coordinate 376,266 downwards.
TAGTGTCACAGGAATGGTTCAAAACAAAGTCAGTAAGAAGAGTCAGTCTTCTTGTCCTTAAGTGGCCATTGTGCCTTTTGTATTTAATTCCGGTGCAATTTCTGTGTTTCATCATCAATAAGAAGGTCCAAGGGATACAGTAAACCTGGAGTGAAGCATCGGAATCTATAACTAGTGTCAATGGAATGGTTCAAAACTAGACTGTAAGAAGAGTCAGTCTTCTTGTACTTAAGTCGGCATTGTGCCTTTTCTATTTAATTCCGATGCAATTTCTGTGTTTCATCGTCAATAAGAAGGTCAGAGGGATACAGTAATCCTGAAGTGAAGCATCGGAATCTATAACTAGTGTCTCAGGAATGGTTCAAAACAAAGTCAGTAAGATGAGTCAGTCTTCTTGTCCTTAAGTGGCCATTGTGCCTTTTGTATTTAATTCCGGTACAATTTCTATGTTTCATCATCAATAAGAAGGTCCAAGGGATACAGTAATCCTGGAGTGAAGCATCGGAATCTATAACTAGTGTCACAGGAATGGTTCAAAACATAGACAGTAAGAAGAGTCAGTCCTCTTGTACTTAATTCTGCTTTGTGCATTTTGTATTTAATTCCGATGCAATTTCTGTGTTTCATTGTCAATAAGAAGGTCCAAGCGATACAGTAAACCTGAAGTGAAGCATCGGAGTTTATAACTAGTGTCACAGGATTGGTTCAAAACATAGTCAGTAAGGAGTGTCAGTCTTCTTGTACTTAAGTCAGCATTGTGCCTTTTGTATTTATTTCCGATGCAATTTCTGTGTTTCATCGTCAATAAGAAGGTCCAAGGGATACAGTAAACCTCAAGTGAAGCATCGGAATCTACAACGGGTGTCACAGGAATGGTTCAAAACATAGTCAGTAGGAAGAGTCTTTCTTCATGTACTTAAGTCGGCATTGTGCCTTTTCTATTGAATTCCGATGCAATTTCTGTGTTTCATCGCCAATAAGAAGGTCAGAGGGATACAATAAACCTGAAGTGAAGCATCGGAATCCATAACTAGTGTCACAGGAATGGTTCAAAACAAAGTCAGTAAGAAGAGTCAGTCTTCTTGTCCTTAAGTGGCCATTGTGCCTTTTGTATTTAATTCCGGTGCAATTTCTGTGTTTCATCATCAATAAGAAGGTCCAAGGGATACAGTAAACCTGGAGTGAAGCATCGGAATCTATAACTAGTGTCAATGGAATGGTTCAAAACTAGACTGTAAGAAGAGTCAGTCTTCTTGTACTTAAGTCGGCATTGTGCCTTTTCTATTTAATTCCGATGCAATTTCTGTGTTTCATCGTCAATAAGAAGGTCAGAGGGATACAGTAATCCTGAAGTGAAGCATCGGAATCTATAACTAGTGTCTCAGGAATGGTTCAAAACAAAGTCAGTAAGATGAGTCAGTCTTCTTGTCCTTAAGTGGCCATTGTGCCTTTTGTATTTAATTCCGGTACAATTTCTACGTTTCATCATCAATAAGAAGGTCCAAGGGATACAGTAATCCTGGAGTGAAGCATCGGAATCTATAACTAGTGTCACAGGAATGGTTCAAAACATAGACAGTAAGAAGAGTCAGTCCTCTTGTACTTAATTCTGCTTTGTGCATTTTGTATTTAATTCCGATGCTATTTCTGTGTTTCATTGTCAATAAGAAGGTCCAAGCGATACAGTAAACCTGAAGTGAAGCATCGGAGTTTATAACTAGTGTCACAGGATTGGTTCAAAACATAGTCTGTAAGGAGTGTCAGTCTCCTTGTACTTAAGTCAGCATTGTGCCTTTTGTATTTATTTCCGATGCAATTTCTGTGTTTCATCGTCAATAAGAAGGTCCAAGGGATACAGTAAACCTCAAGTGAAGCATCGGAATCTACAACGGGTGTCACAGGAATGGTTCAAAACATAGTCAGTAGGAAGAGTCTTTCTTCATGTACTTAAGTCGGCATTGTGCCTTTTCTATTGAATTCCGATGCAATTTCTGTGTTTCATCGCCAATAAGAAGGTCAGAGGGATACAATAAACCTGAAGTGAAGCATCGGAATCTATAACTAGTGTCACAGGAATGGTTCAAAACAAAGTCAGTAAGAAGAGTCAGTCTTCTTGTCCTTAAGTGGCCATTGTGCCTTTTGTATTTAATTCCGGTGCAATTTCTGTGTTTCATCATCAATAAGAAGGTCCAAGGGATACAGTAAACCTGGAGTGAAGCATCGGAATCTATAACTAGTGTCAATGGAATGGTTCAAAACTAGACTGTAAGAAGAGTCAGTCTTCTTGTACTTAAGTCGGCATTGTGCCTTTTCTATTTAATTCCGATGCAATTTCTGTGTTCATCGTCAATAAGATGGTCCAAGGGGTACAGTAAACCTGGAGTGAAGCATCGGAATCATTAACTAGTGTCACAGGGATGGTTCAAAACATAGACAGTAAGAAGAGTCAGTCTTCTTGTACTTAAGTCGGCATTGTGCCTTTATTATTTAATTCCGATGCAATTTCTGTGTTTCATCGTCAATAAGAAGGACCAAGGGATACAGTAAACCTGGAGTGAAGCATCGGAATCTGTAACTAGTGTCACAGGGATGGTTCAAAACATAGACAGTAAGAAGAGTCAGTCTTCTTGTACTTAAGTCGGCATTGTGCCTTTTGTATTTAATTCCGATGCAATTTCTGTGTTTCATCGTCAATAAGAAGGTCCAAGGGATACAGTAAACCTTGAGTAAAGCATCGGAATCTATAACTAGTGTCAATGGAATGGTCCAAAACATAGTCAGTAAGAAGAGTCAGTCTTTTTGTACGTAAGTCGGCATTGTGCCTTTATTATTTAATTCCGATGCAATTTCTGTGTTTCATCGTCAATAAGAAGGTCCAAGGGATATAGAAAACCTGGAGTGAAGCATCGGAATCTATAACTAGTTTTACAGGAATGGTTCAAACATAGACAGTAAGAAGAGTCAGTCTTCTTGTACTTACGTCGACATTGTGCCTTTTCTATTTAATTCCGATGCAAATTCTGTGTTTCATCGTCAATAGGAAGGTCAGAGTGATACAATAAACCTGAAGTGAAGCATCGGAATCTATAACTAGTGTCACAGGAATGGTTCAAAACAAAGTGAGTAAGAAGAGTCAGTCTTCTTGTCCTTAAGTCGGCATTGTGCCTTTTGTATTTAATTCCGATGCAATATCTGTGTTTCATCGTCAATAAGAAGGTCCAAGGGATACAGTAAACCTGAAGTGAAGCTTCGGAATCTATAGCTAGTGTCACAGGAATGGTTCAAAGCATAGTCAGTTAGAAGAGTCAGTCTTCTTGTACTTAAGTCGGCATTGTGCCTTTTGTAATTAATTCCGATGCAATTTCTGTGTTTCATCGTTTAATAAGAAGGCCCAAGGGATACAGTAAACCTGGAGTGAAGCATCGGATTCTATAACTAGGGTCACAGGAATGGTTCAAATCATAGTCAGTAAGAATAGTCAGTCTTATTGTACTTAAGTCATCATTGAGCATTTTCTATCTAATTCTGATGCAATTTCTGTGTTTCATCGTTAATATGAAGGTCCAACCGATACAGTAAACCTGGAGTGAAGCATCGGAATCTATAACTAGTGTCACAGGAATCGTTCAAATCATAGACAGTAAGAAGAGTCAGACTTCTTTTACTTAAGTCGGCATTGTTCCTTTTGTATTTAATTCCGATGCAATTTCTGTGTTTCATCATCAATAAGAAGGTCCAAGGGATACAGTAAAGATGGAGTGAAGCATCGGAATCCATAACTAGTGTCACAGGACTGGTTCAAAAGTAGACAGTAAGAAGAGTCAGTCTTCTTGAACTTAATTCGGCATTGTGCCTTTTGTATTTAATTCCGATGCAATTTCTGTGTTTCATCATGAATAAGAAGGTCAGAGGGATACAGTAAACCTGGAGTGAAGCATCGGAATCTGTAACTAGTGTCACAGGAACGGTTCATATCATAGACAGTAAGAAGAGTCGTTCTTCGTGTACTTCAGACGGCATTTTGCCTTTTGTATTTAATTCCGATGCAATTTTTGTGTTTCATCGTCAATGAGAATGTCCAAGGGATACAGTAAACCTGAAGTGAAGCATCGGGATTTATAACTAGTGTCACAGAAATCGTTCAAAACATAGTCAGTAAGAAGAGTCTGTCTTCTTGTACTTAAGTCGGCATAGTGCCTTTTCTATTTAATTCCGATGTAATTTCTGTGTTTCATCGTCAATAAGAAGGTCCAAGGGATACAGTAAACCTGTAGTGAAGCATCGGAATCTATAAATAAAGTCAATGGAATGGTTTAAAACATAGACAGTAAGAAGAGTCAGTCTTCTTGTACTTAAGTCGGCATTGTGCCTTTTGTATTTAATTCCGATGCAATTTCTGTGTTTCATCGTCAATAAGAAGATCAGAGGGATACAGTAAACCTGAAGTGAAGCATCGGAATCTATAGCTAGTGTCAAAGGAATGGTTCAAAACATAGTCAGTAAGAAGAGTCAGTCTTCTTGTACTTAAGTCGGCATTGTGCCTTTTGTATTTAATTCCGATGCAATTTCTGTGTTTCATCGTCAATAAGATGGACCAAGGGATACAGTAAACCTGGAGTGAAGCATCGGAATCTATAACTAGTGTCACAGGGATGGTTCAAAACATACACAGTCAGAAGAGTCTGTCTTCTTGTACTTATGTCGGCATTGTGCCTTTTCTATTTAATTCCGGTGCAATTTCTGTGTTTCATCGTCAATAAGAGTGTCAGAGGGATACAGTAATCCTGAAGTGAAGCATTGGAATCGATAACTAGTGTCACAGGAATGGTTCAAAACATAGTCAGGAAGAAGAGTCATTCTTGTTGTACTTAATTCGGCATTGTGCCTTTTGTATTTAATTCCGATGCAATTTCTGTGTTTCATCGTCAATAAGAAGGACCAAGGGATACAGTAAACCTGGAGTGAAGCATAGGAATCTATAACTAGTGTCACAGGGATGGTTCAAAACATAGACAGTCAGAAGAGTCTGTCTTCTTGTACTTAAGTCGGCATTGTGCCTTTTCTATTTAATTCCGGTGCAATTTCTGTGTTTCATCGTCAATAAGAGTGTCAGGGGGATACAGTAATCCTGAAGTGAAGCATTGGAATCGATAACTAGTGTCACAGGAATGGTTCAAAACATAGTCAGTAAGAAGAGTCAGTCTTCTTGAACTTAATTCGGCATTGTGCCTTTTGTATTTAATTCCGATGCAATTTCTGTGTTTCTTCATGAATAAGAAGGTCAGAGGGATACAGTAAACCTGGAGTGAAGCATCGGAATCTGTAACTAGTGTCACAGGAACGGTTCATATCATAGACAGTAAGAAGAGTCGTTCTTCGTGTACTTCAGACGGCATTTTGCCTTTTGTATTTAATTCCGATGCAATTTTTGTGTTTCATCGTCAATGAGAAGGTCCAAGGGATACAGTAAACCTGAAGTGAAGCATCGGGATTTATAACTAGTGTCACAGAAATCGTTCAAAACATAGTCAGTAAGAAGAGTCTGTCTTCTTGTACTTAAGTCGGCATAGTGCCTTTTCTATTTAATTCCGATGTAATTTCTGTGTTTCATCGTCAATAAGAAGGTCCAAGGGATACAGTAAACCTGTAGTGAAGCATCGGAATCTATAAATAATGTCAATGGAATGGTTCAAAACATAGACAGTAAGAAGAGTCAGTCTTCTTGTACTTAAGTCGGCATTGTGCCTTTTGTATTTAATTCCGATGCAATTTCTGTGTTTCATCGTCAATAAGAAGATCAGAGGGATACAGTAAACGTGAAGTGAAGCATCAGAATCTATAGCTAGTGTCAAAGGAATGGTTCAAAACATAGTCAGTAAGAAGAGTCAGTCTTCTTGTACTTAAGTCGGCATTGCGCCTTTTGTATTTAATTCCGATGCAATTTCTGTGTTTCATCGTCAATAAGATGGACCAAGGGATACAGTAAACCTGGAGTGAAGCATCGGAATCTATAACTAGTGTCACAGGGATGGTTCAAAACATAGACAGTCAGAAGAGTCTGTCTTCTTGTACTTATGTCGGCATTGTGCCTTTTCTATTTAATTCCGGTGCAATTTCTGTGTTTCATCGTCAATAAGAGTGTCAGAGGGATAGAGTAATCCTGAAGTGAAGCATTGGAATCGATAACTAGTGTCACAGGAATGGTTCAAAACATAGTCAGGAAGAAGGGTCATTCTTGTTGTACTTAATTCGGCATTGTGCCTTTTGTATTTAATTCCGATGCAATTTCTGTGTTTCATCGTCAATAAGAAGGACCAAGGGATACAGTAAACCTGGAGTGAAGCATAGGAATCTATAACTAGTGTCACAGGGATGGTTCAAAACATAGACAGTCAGAAGAGTCTGTCTTCTTGTACTTAAGTCGGCATTGTGCCTTTTCTATTTAATTCCGGTGCAATATCTGTGTTTCATCGTCAATAAGAGTGTCAGAGGGATACAGTAATCCTGAAGTGAAGCATTGGAATCGATAACTAGTGTCACAGGAATGGTTCAAAACATAGTCAGTAAGAAGAGTCATTCTTGTTGTACTTAATTCGGCATTGTGCCTTTTGTATTTAATTCCGATGCAATTTCTGTGTTTCATCGTCAATACGAGGGTCCAAGGGATACAGTAAACCTGAAGTGAAGCTTCGGAATCTATAGCTAGTGTCACAGGAATGGTTCGAAACATAGCCAGTTAGAAGAGTCAGTCTTATTGTACTTAAGTCGGCATTGTGCCTTTTGTAATTAATTCCGATGCAATTTCTGTGTTTCATCGTTTAATAAGAAGGTCCAAGGGATACAGTAAACCTGGAGTGACGCAACGGAATTTATAACTAGAGTCACAGGAATGGTTCAAAACAAAGTCAGTAAGAAGAGTCAGTCTTCTTGTCCTTAAGTCGGCATTGTGCCTTTTTATTTTATTCCGATGCAATTTCTGTGTTTCATCGTCAATAAGAATGTCCAAGGGATATAGTAAACCTGGAGTGAAGCATCGGAATCTATAACTAGTGTCACAGGAATGGTTCAAAACATAGACAGTAAGAAGAGTCAGTCTTCTTGTACTTACGTCGACATTGTGCCTTTTCTATTTAATTCCGATGCAATTTCTGAGTTTCATGGTCAATAAGAAGGTCAGAGGGATACAATAAACCTGAAGTGAAGTATCGGAATCTACAGCTAGTGTCACAGGAATGGTTCAAATCATAGCCAGTAAGAAGAGTCAGTCTTCTTGTTCTTAAGTCGGCGTTGTGCCTTTTGTAATTAATTCCGATGCAATATCTGTGTTTCATCGTCAATAAGAAGGTCCAAGGGATACAGTAAACCTTGAGTGAAGCATCGGAATCTATAACTAGTGTCACAGGAATGGTTCAAAAAATAATAGTCAGTAAGAATAGTCAGTCTTATTGTACTTAAGTCATCATTGTGCATTTTCTATCTAATTCTGATGCAATTTCAGTGTTTCATCGTCAATATGAAGGTCCAACCGATACAGTGAACCTGGAGTGAAGCATCGGAATCTATAACTAGTGTCACAGGAATGGTTCAAATCATAGACTGTAAGAAGAGTCAGACTTCTTTTACATAAGTCGGCATTGTGCCTTTTGTATTTAATTCCGATGCAATTTCTGTGTTTCATTGTCAATAAGAAGGTCCAAGGGATACAGCAAACCTGGAGTGAAGCGTCGGAGTCTATCACTAGTGTCACAGGACTGGTTCAAATATAGACAGTAGGAAGAGTCAGTCTTCTTGAACTTAATTCGGCATTGTGCCTTTTGTATTTAATTCCGATGCAATATCTGTGTTTCATCATCAATAAGAAGGTCAGAGGGATACAGTAAACCTGAAGTGAAGCATCGGAATCCATAGCTAGTGTCACAGGAATGGTTCAAACATAGTCAGTAAGAAGAGTCAGTCTTGTTGTACTTAAGTCGGCATTGTGCCTTTTCTATTTAATCCCGATGCAATTTCTGTGTTTCATCGTCAATAAGAATGTCAGAGGGATACAATAAACCTGAAGCGAAGCATCGGAATCTATAACTAGTGTCACAGAAATGGTTCAAAACAAAGTCAGTAACAAGAGTTAGTCTTCTTGTCCTTAAGTCGGCATTGTGATTTTTGTATTTAATTCCGATGCAATTTCTGTGTTTCATCGTCAATAAGAAGGTCCAAGGGATACAGTAAACCTGGAGTGAAGCATCGGAATCTATAACTAGTGTCACAGGAATGTTTCAATTCATAGACAGTAAGAAGAGTCAGTCTTCTTGTACTTAATTCTGCTTTGTGCATTTTGTATTTAATTCCGATGCAATTTCTGTGTTTCAACGTCAATAAGAAGGTCCAAGCGATACAGTAAACCTGAAGTAAAGCATCGGAGTTTATAACTAGTGTCACAGGAATGGTTCAAACATAGTCAGGAAGGTGTGTCAGTCTTATTGTACTTAAATTGGCATTGTGCTTTTTCTATTTAATTCCGATGCAATTTCTGTGTTTCATCGTCAATAAGAAGGTCCAAGGGATATAGTAAACCTGGAGTGAAGCATCGGAATCTATAACTATTGTCACAGGAGTGGTTCAAAGCATAGACAGTAAGAAGAGTCAGTCTTCTTGTACTTACGTCGACATTGTGCCTATTCTATTTATTTCCGATGCAATTTCTGTGTTTCATCGTCAATAAGAAGGTCAGAGGGATACAATAAACCTGAAGTGAAGCATCGGAATCTATAACTAGTGTAACAGGAATGGTTCAAAACAAAGTCAGTAAGAAGAGTCAGTCTTCTTACCGTCGGCATTGTGCCTTTTGTATTTAATTCCGATGCAATTTCTGTGTTTCATCGTCAATAAGAAGGTCCAAGGGATACAGTAAACCTGAAGTAAAGCTTCGGAATCTATAGCCAGTGTCACAGGAATGGTTCAAACATAGTCAGTTAGAAGAGGCAGTCTTCTTGTACGTAAGTCGGCATTGTGCCTTTTGTAATTAATTCCGATGCAATATCTGTGTTTCATCGTTTAATAAGAAGGTCCAAGGGATACAGTAAACCTGGAGTGACGCATCGGAATCTATAACTAGTGTCACAGGAATGGTTCAAAACATAGACAGTAAGAAGAGTCAGTCTTCTTGTACTTACGATGACATTGTGCCTTTTCTACTTAATTCCGATGCAATTTCTGTGTTTCATCGTCATTAAGAAGGTCAGAGGGATACAATAAACCTGTAGTGAAGCATCGGAATCTACCGCTAGTGTCACAGGAATGGTTCAAAACATAGTCAGTAAGAAGATTCAGTCTCCTTGGCCTTAAGTCGGCATTGTGCCTTTTGTAATTAATTCCGATGCAATTTCTGTGTTTCATCGTCAATAAGAAGGTCCAAGGGATACAGTAAACCTGGAGTGAAGCATCGGAATCTATAACTAGTGTCACAGGAATGGTTCAAAACTTAGTCAGTAAGAGTAGTCATTCTTATTGTACTTAAGTCATCATTGTGCATTTTCTATTTAAGTCTGATGCAATTACTGTGTTTCATCGTCAATATGAAAGTCCAACCGATACAGTAAACCTGGAGTGAAGCATCGGAATCTATAACTATTGTCACAGGAATGGTTCAAATCATAGACAGTAAGAAGAGTCAGACTTCTTTCACTTAAGTCGGCATTGTGCCTTTTGTATTTAATTCCGATGCAATTTCTGTGTTTCATCATCAATAAGAAGGTCAGAGGGATACAGCAAACCTGAAGTGAATCATCGGAATCCATAACTAGTGTCACAGGAATGGTTCAAAACATAGTCAGTAAGAAGAGTTAGTCTTCTTGTACTTAAGTCGGCGGTGTGCCTTTTGTATTTAATTCCGATGCAATTTCTGTGTTTCATCGTCAATAAGAAGGTCCAAGGGATACAGTAAACATGGAGTGAAGCATCGGAATCTGTAACTAGTGTCACAGCAATGGTTCAAATCATAGACAGTAAGAAGAGTTGGTCTTCGTGTACTTCAGTCGGCATTTTGCCTTTTCTATTTAATTCCGATGAAATTTCTGTGTTTCAGCGTCAATATAAAGGTCCAAGGGATACAGTAAACCTGGAGTGAAACATCGGAATCTATAAATAGTGTCAATGGTATGGTTCAAAACATAGACAGTAAGAAGAGTCAGTCTTCTTGTACTTAAGTCGGCATTGTGCCTTTTGTATTTAATTCCGATGCAATTTCTGTGTTTCATCGTCAATAAGAAGGTCAGAGGGATACAGTAAACCTGAAGTGAAGCATCAGAATCTATAGCTAGTGTCACAGGAATGGTTCAAAACATAGTCAGTAAGAAGAGTCAGTCTTCTTGTCCTCAAGTCGGCATTGTGCCTTTTGTATATAATTCCGATGCAATTTCTGTGTTTCATCGTCAATAAGAAGGTCCAAGCGATACAGTAAACCTGGAGTGAAGCATCAGAATCTGTAACTAGTGTCACAGTAATGCTTCAAAACATAGACAGTAAGAAGAGTCAGTCTTCTTGTACTTAATTCGGCATTGTGCCTTTAGTATTTAATTCCGATTCAATTTCTGTGTTTCATCGTCAATAAGAAGTTCCAAGGGATACAGTAAACATCAAGTGAAGCGTCGGAATCTATTACGGGTGTCACAGGAATGGTTCAAAACATAGTCAGTGGGAAGAGTCGGTCTTCTTGTACTTAAGTCGGCGTTGTGCCTTTTGTATTTAATTCCGATGCATTTTCTGTGTTTCATCGTCAATAAGAAGGTCCAAGGGATACAGTAAACCTGAAGTGAAGCATCGGAATTTATAACTAGTGTCAGAGGAATGGTTCAAAACATAGTCAGTAAGGAGAGTCAGTCTTCTTGTACTTAAGTCGGCATTGTGCCTTTTGTATTTAATTCCGATGCAATTTCTGTAATTCATCGTCAATAAGAAGGACCAAGGGATACAGTAAACCTGGAGTGAAGCATCGGAATCTATAACTAGTGTCACAGGGATGGTTCAAAACATAGACAGTCAGAAGAGTCAGTCTTCTTGTACTTAAGGCGGCATTGTGCCTTTTCTACTTAATTCCGGAGCAATTTCTGTGTTTCATCGTCAATGAGAATGTCAGAGGGATACATTAATCCTGAAGTGAAGCATCGGAATCGATAACTAGTGTCACAGGAATGGTTCAAAACATAGTCAGTAAGAAGAATCAGTCTTGTTGTACTTAAGTCGGCATTGTGCCTTTTCTATTTAATTCCGATGCAATTTCTGTGTTTTATCGTCAATAAGAATGTCAGAGAGATACAATAAACCTGAAGCGAAGCATCGGAATCTATAACTAGTGTCACAGAAATGGTTCAAAACAAAGTCAGTAACTAGAGTCAGTCTTCTTGTCCTTAAGTCGGCATTGTGCCTTTTGTATTTAATTCCGATGCAATTTCTGTGTTTCATCGTCAATAAGAAGGTCCAAGGGATACAGTAAACCTGGAGTGAAGCATCGGAATCTATAACTAGTGTCACAGGAATGTTTCAAATCGTAGACAGTAAGAAGAGTCAGTCTTCTTGTACTTAATTCTGCTTTGTGCATTTTGTATTTAATTCCGATGCAATTTCTGTGTTTTAACGTCAATAAGAAGGTCCAAGCGATACAGTAAACCTGAAGTAAAGCATTGGAGTTTATAACTAGGGTCACAGGGACGGTTCAAAGCATAGTCAGTAAGGATTGTCAGTCTTCTTGTACTTAAGTCGGCATTGTGCCTTTTGTATTTAATTCCGATGCAATTTCTGTGTTTCATCGTCAATAAGAAGGACCAAGGGATACAGTAAACCTGGAGTGAAGCATCGGAATCTATAACTAGTGACAATGGAATGGTTCAAATCATAGTCAGTAAGAAGAGTCAGTCTTCTTGTACTTAAGTAGGCATTGTGCCTTTTCTATTTAATTCCGATGCAATTTCTGTGTTTCATCGTCAATAAGAAGGTCCAAGGGATACAGTAAACCTGGAGTGAAGCATCGGAATCTATAACTAGTGTCAATGGAATGGTTCAAATCATAGTCAGTAAGAAGAGTCAGTCTTCTTGTACTTAAGTAGGCATTGTGCCTTTTCTATTTAATTCCGATGCGATTTCTGTGTTTCATCGTCAATAAGAAGGTCCAAGGGATATAGTAAACCTGGAGTGAAGCATCGGAATCTATAACTAGTGTCACAGGAATGGTTCGAAACATAGACAGTAAGAAGAGTCAGTCTTCTTATACTTACGTCGACATTGTGCCTATTCTATTTATTTCCGATGCAATTTCTGTGTTTCATCGTCAATAAGAAGGTCAGAGGGATACAATAAACCTGAAGTGAAGCATCGGAATCTATAACTAGTGTCACAGGAATGGTTCAAAACAAAGTCAGTAAGAAGAGTCAGTCTTGTTGTACTTAAGTCGGCATTGTGCCTTTTCTATTTAATTCCGATGCAATTTCTGTGTTTCATCGTCAATAAGAATGTCAGAGGGATACAATAAACCTGAAGCGAATCATCGGAATCTATAACTAGTGTCACAGAAATGGTTCAAAACAAAGTCAGTAACAAGGGTCAGTCTTCTTGTCCTTAAGTCGGCATTGTGCCTTTTGTATTTAATTCCGATGCAATTTCTGTGTTTCATCGTCAATAAGAAGGTCCAAGGGATACAGTAAACCTGGAGTGAAGAATCGGAATCTATAACTAGTGTCACAGGAATGTTTCAAATCATAGACAGTAAGAAGAGTCAGTCTTCTTGTACTTAATTCTGCTTTGTGCATTTTGTATTTAATTCCGATGCAATTTCTGTATTTCAACGTCAATAAGAAGGTCCAAGCGATACAGTAAACCTGAAGTAAAGCATCGGAGTTTATAACTAGTGTCACAGGAATGGTTCAAAGCATAGTCAGTGAGGAGTGTTAGTCTTCTTGTACTTAAGTCGGCATTGTGCCTTTTGTATTTAATTCCGATGCAATTTCTGTGTTTCATCGTCAATAAGAAGGACCAAGGGATACAGTAAACCTTTAGTGAAGCATCGGAATCTATAACTAGTGTCACAGGGATGATTCAAAACTTAGTCAGTAAGAAGAGTCAGTCTTCTTGTACTTAAGTCGGCATTGTGCATTTTCTATTTAATTCCGATGCAATTTCTGTGTTTCATCGTCAATAAGAAGGTCCAAGGGATACAGTAAACCTGGAGTGAAGCATCGGAATCTATAACTAGTCTCAATGGAATGGTTCAAAACATAGTCAGTAAGAAGAGTCAGTCTTCTTGTACTTAAGTCGGCATTGTGCCTTTTCTATTTAATTCCGACGCAATTTCTGTGTTTTCTTCGTCAATAAGAAGGTCCAAGGGATATAGTAAACCTGGAGTGAAGCATCGGAATCTATAACTAGTGTCACAGGAATGGTTCAAAACATAGACAGTAAGAAGAGTCAGTCTTCTTGTACTTACGTCGACATTGTGCCATTTCTATTTAATTCCGATGCAATTTCTGTGTTTCATCGTCAATAAGAAGTTCAGAGGGATACAATAAACCTGTAGTGAAGCATCGGAATCTATAGCTAGTGTCACAGGAATGCTTCAAAACATAGTCAGTAAGAAAAGTCAGTCTTCTTGTCCTTAAGTCGGCATTGTACCCTTTTGTATTTAATTCCGATTCAATTTCTGTGTTTCATCATCAATAAGAAGGTCAGAGGGATACAGTAAACCTGAAGTGAAGCATCGGAATCCATAACTAGTGTCACAGGAATGGTTCAAAACATAGTCAGTAGGAAGAGTTAGTCTTCTTGTACTTAAGTTGGCGCTGTGCTTTTGTATTTAATTCCGATGCAATTTCTGTGTTTCATCGTCAATAAGAAGGTCCAAGGGATACAGTAAACCTGGAGTGAAGCATCGGAATCTGTAACTAGTGTCACAGGAATGGTTCAAATCATACACAGTAAGAAGAGTCGGCCTTCGTGTACTTCAGTCGGCATTTTGCCTTTTGTATTTAATTCCGATGCAATTTTTGTGTTTCATCGTCAATTAGAAGGTCCAAGGGATACAGTAAACCTGACGTGAAGCATCGGAATCCATAACTAGTGTCACAGGAATGGTTCAAAACATAGTCAGTAAGAAGAGTTAGTCTTCTTGTACTTAAGTCGGCGTTGTGCCATTTGTATTTAATTCCGATGCATTTTCTGTGTTACATCGTCACTAAGAACGTCCAAGGGATACAGTAAACCTGGAGTGATGCATCGGAATCTGTAACTAGTGTCACAGTAATGGTTCAAAACATAGACAGTAAGAAGAGTCAGTCTTCTTGTCCTTAAGTCGGCATTGTACCTTTTGTATTTAATTCCGATTCAATTTCTGTGTTTCATCATCAATAAGAAGGTCAGAGGGATACAATAAACCTGAAGTGAAGCATCGGAATCTATAACTAGTGTAACAGGAATGGTTCAAAACAAAGTCAGTAAGAAGAGTCAGTCTTCTTAACTTAAGTCGGCATTGTGCCTTTTGTATTTAATTCCGATGCAATTTCTGTGTTTCATCGTCAATAAGAAGGTCCAAGGGATACAGTAAACCTGAAGTAAAGCTTCGGAATCTATAGCCAGTGTCACAGGAATGGTTCAAAACATAGTCAGTAAGAAGATTCAGTCTCCTTGGCCTTAAGTCGGCATTGTGCCTTTTGTAATTAATTCCGATGCAATTTCTGTGTTTCATCGTCAATAAGAAGGTCCAAGGGATACAGTAAACCTGGAGTGAAGCATCGGAATCTATAACTAGTGTCACAGGAATGGTTCAAAACTTAGTCAGTAAGAGTAGTCATTCTTATTGTACTTAAGTCATCATTGTGCATTTTCTATTTAAGTCTGATGCAATTACTGTGTTTCATCGTCAATATGAAAGTCCAACCGATACAGTAAACCTGGAGTGAAGCATCGGAATCTATAACTATTGTCACAGGAATGGTTCAAATCATAGACAGTAAGAAGAGTCAGACTTCCTTCACTTAAGTCGGCATTGTGCCTTTTGTATTTAATTCCGATGCAATTTCTGTCTTTCATCATCAATAAGAAGGTCAGAGGGATACAGCAAACCTGAAGTGAATCATCGGAATCCATAACTAGTGTCACAGGAATGGTTCAAAACATAGTCAGTAAGAAGAGTTAGTCTTCTTGTACTTAAGTCGGCGGTGTGCCTTTTGTATTTAATTCCGATGCAATTTCTGTGTTTCATCGTCAATAAGAAGGTCCAAGGGATACAGTAAACATGGAGTGAAGCATCGGAATCTGTCACTAGTGTCACAGCAATGGTTCAAATCATAGACAGTAAGAAGAGTTGGTCTTCGTGTACTTCAGTCGGCATTTTGCCTTTTCTATTTAATTCCGATGCAATTTCTGTGTTTCAGCGTCAATATAAAGGTCCAAGGGATACAGTAAACCTGGAGTGAAACATCGGAATCTATAAATAGTGTCAATGGTATGGTTCAAAACATAGACAGTAAGAAGAGTCAGTCTTCTTGTACTTAAGTCGGCATTGTGCCTTTTGTATTTAATTCCGATGCAATTTCTGTGTTTCATCGTCAATAAGAAGGTCAGAGGGATACAGTAAACCTGAAGTGAAGCATCAGAATCTATAGCTAGTGTCACAGGAATGGTTCAAAACATAGACAGTAAGAAGAGTCAGTCTTCTTGTACTTAATTCGGCATTGTGCCTTTAGTATTTAATTCCGATTCAATTTCTGTGTTTCATTGTCAATAAGAAGTTCCAAGGATACAGTAAACATCAAGTGAAGCGTCGGAATCTATTACGGGTGTCACAGGAATGGTTCAAAACATAGTCAGTGGGAAGAGTCGGTCTTCTTGTACTTAAGTCGGCGTTGTGCCTTTTGTATTTAATTCCGATGCATTTTCTGTGTTTCATCGTCAATAAGAAGGTCCAAGGGATACAGTAAACCTGAAGTGAAGCATCGGAATTTATAACTAGTGTCAGAGGAATGGTTCAAAACATAGTCAGTAAGGAGAGTCAGTCTTCTTGTACTTAAGTCGGCATTGTGCCTTTTGTATTTAATTCCGATGCAATTTCTGTAATTCATCGTCAATAAGAAGGACCAAGGGATACAGTAAACCTGGAGTGAAGCATCGGAATCTATAACTAGTGTCACAGGGATGGTTCAAAACATAGACAGTCAGAAGAGTCAGTCTTCTTGTACTTAAGGCGGCATTGTGCCTTTTCTATTTAATTCCGGAGCAATTTCTGTGTTTCATCGTCAATGAGAATGTCAGAGGGATACATTAATCCTGAAGTGAAGCATCGGAATCGATAACTAGTGTCACAGGAATGGTTCAAAACATAGTCAGTTAGAAGAATCAGTCTTGTAGTACTTAAGTCGGCATTGTGCCTTTTCTATTTAATTCCGATGCAATTTCTGTGTTTTATCGTCAATAAGAATGTCAGAGAGATACAATAAACCTGAAGCGAAGCATCGGAATCTATAACTAGTGTCACAGAAATGGTTCAAAACGAAGTCAGTAACAAGAGTCAGTCTTCTTGTCCTTAAGTCGGCATTGTGCCTTTTGTATTTAATTCCGATGCAATTTCTGTGTTTCATCGTCAATAAGAAGGTCCAAGGGATACAGTAAACCTGGAGTGAAGCATCGGAATCTATAACTAGTGTCACAGGAATGTTTCAAATCATAGACAGTAAGAAGAGTCAGTCTTCTTGTACTTAATTCTGCTTTGTGCATTTTGTATTTAATTCCGATGCAATTTCTGTGTTTTAACGTCAATAAGAAGGTCCAAGCGATACAGTAAACCTGAAGTAAAGCATTGGAGTTTATAACTAGTGTCACAGGGACGGTTCAAAGCATAGTCAGTAAGGATTGTCAGTCTTCTTGTACTTAAGTCGGCATTGTGCCTTTTGTATTTAATTCCGATGCAATTTCTGTGTTTCATCGTCAATAAGAAGGACCAAGGGATACAGTAAACCTGGAGTGAAGCATCGGAATCTATAACTAGTGACAATGGAATGGTTCAAATCATAGTCAGTAAGAAGAGTCAGTCTTCTTGTACTTAAGTAGGCATGGTGCCTTTTCTATTTAATTCCGATGCAATTTCTGTGTTTCATCGTCAATAAGAAGGTCCAAGGGATACAGTAAACCTGGAGTGAAGCATCGGAATCTATAACTAGTGTCAATGGAATGGTTCAAATCATAGTCAGTAAGAAGAGTCAGTCTTCTTGTACTTAAGTAGGCATTGTGCCTTTTCTATTTAATTCCGATGCAATTTCTGTGTTTCATCGTCAATAAGAAGGTCCAAGGGATATAGTAAACCTGGAGTGAAGCATCGGAATCTATAACTAGTGTCACAGGAATGGTTCGAAACATAGACAGTAAGAAGAGTCAGTCTTCTTATACTTACGTCGACATTGTGCCTATTCTATTTATTTCCGATGCAATTTCTGTGTTTCATCGTCAAGAAGAAGGTCAGAGGGATACAATAAACCTGAAGTGAAGCATCGGAATCTATAACTAGTGTCACAGGAATGGTTCAAAACAAAGTCAGTAAGAAGAGTCAGTCTTCTTGTCCTTAAGTCGGCATTGTGCCTTTTGTATTTAATTCCGATGCAATTTCTGTGTTTCATCGTCAATAAGAAGGTCCAAGGGATACAGTAAACCTCGAGTGAAGCTTCGAAATCTATAACTAGTGTCACAGGAATGGTTCAAAACATAGACAGTAAGAAGAGTCAGTCTTCTTGTACTTACGTCGACATTGTGCCTTTTCTATTTAATTCCGATGCAATTTCTGTGTTTCATCGTCAATAAGAAGGACCAAGGGATACAGTAAACCTGGAGTGAAGCATCGGAATCTATAGCTAGTGTCACAGGAATGGTTCAAAACATAGTCAGTAAGAAGAGTCAGTCTTGTTGTACTTAAGTCGGCATTGTGCCTTTTCTATTTAATTCCGATGCAATTTCTGTGTTTCATCGTCAATAAGAATGTCAGAGGGATACAATAAACCTGAAGCGAATCATCGGAATCTATAACTAGTGTCACAGAAATGGTTCAAAACAAAGTCAGTAACAAGGGTCAGTCATCTTGTCCTTAAGTCGGCATTGTGCCTTTTGTATTTAATTCCGATGAAATATCTGTGTTTCATCGTCAATAAGAAGGTCCAAGGGATACAGTAAACCTGGAGTGAAGAATCGGAATCTATAACTAGTGTCACAGGAATGTTTCAAATCATAGACAGTAAGAAGAGTCAGTCTTCTTGTACTTAATTCTGCTTTGTGCATTTTGTATTTAATTCCGATGCAATTTCTGTATTTCAACGTCAATAAGAAGGTCCAAGCGATACAGTAAACCTGAAGTAAAGCATCGGAGTTTATAACTAGTGTCACAGGAATGGTTCAAAGCATAGTCAGTGAGGAGTGTTAGTCTTCTTGTACTTAAGTCGGCATTGTGCCTTTTGTATTTAATTCCGATGCAATTTCTGTGTTTCATCGTCAATAAGATGGACCAAGGGATACAGTAAACCTTTAGTGAAGCATCGGAATCTATAACTAGTGTCACAGGGATGGTTCAAAACTTAGTCAGTAAGAAGAGTCAGTCTTCTTGTACTTAAGTCGGCATTGTGCATTTTCTATTTAATTCCGATGCAATTTCTGTGTTTCATCGTCAATAAGAAGGTCCAAGGGATACAGTAAACCTGGAGCGAAGCATCGGAATCTATAACTAGTGTCAATGGAATGGTTCAAAACATAGTCAGTAAGAAGAGTCAGTCTTCTTGTACTTAAGTCGGCATTGTGCCTTTTCTATTTAATTCCGACGCAATTTCTGTGTTTCTTCGTCAATAAGAAGGTCCAAGGGATATAGTAAACCTGGAGTGAAGCATCGGAATCTATAACTAGTGTCACAGGAATGGTTCAAAACATAGACAGTAAGAAGAGTCAGTCTTCTTGTACTTACGTCGACATTGTGCCTATTCTATTTATTTCCGACGCAATTTCTGTGTTTCATCGTCAATAAGAAGGTCAGAGGGATACAATAAACCTAAAGTGAGGCATCCGAATCTATAACTAGTGTCACAGGAATGGTTCAAAGCAAAGTCAGTAAGAAGAGTCAGTCTTCTCGTCCTTAAGTCGGCATTGTGCCTTTTGTATTTAATTCCGATGCAATTTCTGTGTTTCATCGTCAATAAGAAAGTCCAAGGGATACAGTAAACCTGAAGTGAAGCTTCGAAATCTATAGCTAGTGTCACAGGAATGGTTCAAACATAGTCAGTTAGAAGAGTCAGTCTTCTTGTACTTATGTCGGCATTGTGCCTTTTGTAATTAATTCCGATGCAATTTCTGTGTTTCATCGTTTAATAAGAAGGTCCAAGGCATACAGTAAACCTGGAGTGACGCATCGGAATCTATAACTAGTGTCACAGGAATGGTTCAAAACTAAGTCAGTAAGAAGAGTCAGTCCTCTTGTCCTTAAGACGGCATTGTGCCTTTTGTATTTAATTCCGATGCTATTTCTGTGTTTCATCGTCAATAAGAATGTCCAAGGGATATAGTAAACCTGGAGTGAAGCATCGGAATCTATAACTAGTGTCACAGGAATGGTTCAAAACATAGACAGTAAGAAGAGTCAGTCTTCTTGTACTTACGTCGACATTGTGCCATTTCTATTTAATTCCGATGCAATTTCTGTGTTTCATCGTCAATAAGAAGTTCAGAGGGATACAATAAACCTGTAGTGAAGCATCGGAATCTATAGCTAGTGTCACAGGAATGCTTCAAAACATAGTCAGTAAGAAAAGTCAGTCTTCTTGTCCTTAAGTCGGCATTGTACCTTTTGTATTTAATTCCGATTCAATTTCTGTGTTTCATCATCAATAAGAAGGTCAGAGGGATACAGTAAACCTGAAGTGAAGCATCGGAATCCATAACTAGTGTCACAGGAATGGTTCAAAACATAGTCAGTAGGAAGAGTTAGTCTTCTTGTACTTAAGTTGGCGCTGTGCTTTTGTATTTAATTCCGATGTAATTTCTGTGTTTCATCGTCAATAAGAAGGTCCAAGGGATACAGTAAACCTGGAGTGAAGCATCGGAATCTGTAACTAGTGTCACAGGAATGGTTCAAATCATACACAGTAAGAAGAGTCGGTCTTCGTGTACTTCAGTCGGCATTTTGCCTTTTGTATTTAATTCCGATGCAATTTTTGTGTTTCATCGTCAATTAGAAGGTCCAAGGGATACAGTAAACCTGACGTGAAGCATCGGAATCCATAACTAGTGTCACAGGAATGGTTCAAAACATAGTCAGTAAGAAGAGTTAGTCTTCTTGTACTTAAGTCGGCGTTGTGCCATTTGTATTTAATTCCGATGCATTTTCTGTGTTACATCGTCACTAAGAACGTCCAAGGGATACAGTAAACCTGGAGTGATGCATCGGAATCTGTAACTAGTGTCACAGTAATGGTTCAAAACATAGACAGTAAGAAGAGTCAGTCTTCTTGTACTTAATTCGGCATTGTGCCTTTTGTATTTAATTCCGATGCAATTTCTGTGTTTAATCGTCAATAAGAAGGTGAGAGGGATACTGTAAACATCAAGTGAAGCGTCGGAATCTATAACGGGTGTCACAGGAATGGTTCAAAACATAATCTGTAGGAAGAGTCGCTCTTCTTGTACTTAAGTCGGCATTGTGCCTTTTGTATTTAATTCCGATGCATTTTCTGTGTTTCATCATCAATAAGAAGGTCCAAGGGATACAGTAAACCTGGAGTGAAGCATCGGAATCTATAACTAGTGTCAATGGAATGGTTCAAAACATAGTCAGTAAGAAGAGTCAGTCTTCTTGTACTTAAGTAGGCATTGTGCCTTTTCTATTTAATTCCGATGCAATTTCTGTGTTTCATCGTCAATAAGAAGGTCCAAGGGATATAGTAAACCTGGAGTGAAGCATCGGAATCTATAACTAGTGTCACAGGAATGGTTCGAAACATAGACAGTAAGTAGAGTCAGTCTTCTTGTACTTACGTCGACATTGTGCCTATTCTATTTATTTCCGATGCAATTTCTGTGTTTCATCGTCAATAAGAAGGTCAGAGGGATACAATAAACCTGAAGTGAAGCATCGGAATCTATAACTAGTGTCACAGGAATGGTTCAAAACAAAGTCAGTAAGAAGAGTCAGTCTTCTTGTCCTTAAGTCGGCATTGTGCCTTTTGTATTTAATTCCGATGCAATTTCTGTGTTTCATCGTCAATAAGAAGGACCAAGGGATACAGTAAACCTGGAGTGAAGCATCGGAATCTATAACTAGTGTCACAGGGATGGTTCAAAACATAGACAGTCAGAAGAGTCAGTCTTCTTGTACTTAAGGCGGCATTGTGCCTTTTCTATTTAATTCCGGAGCAATTTCTGTGTTTCATCGTCAATAAGAATGTCAGAGGGATACAGTAATCCTGAAGTGAAGCATCGGAATCGATAACTAGTGTCACAGGAATGGTTCAAAACATAGTCAGTAAGAAGAGTCAGTCTTGTTGTACTTAAGTCGGCATTGTGCCTTTTCTATTTAATTCCGATGCAATTTCTGTGTTTCATCGTCAATAAGAATGTCAGAGGGATACAATAAAAGTGAAGCGAAGCATCGGAATCTATAACTAGTGTCACAGAAATGGTTCAAAACAAAGTCAGTAACAAGAGTCAGTCTTCTTGTCCTTAAGTCGGCATTGTGCCTTTTGTATTTAATTCCGATGCAATTTCTGTGTTTCATCGTCAATAAGAAGGTCCAAGGGATACAGTAAACCTGGAGTGAAGCATCGGAATCCATAACTAGTGTCACAGGAATGTTTCAAATCATAGACAGTAAGAAGAGTCAGTCTTCTTGTACTTAATTCTGCTTTGTGCATTTTGTATTTAATTCCGATGCAATTTCTGTGTTTCAACGTCAATAAGAAGGTCCAAGCGATACAGTAAACCTGAAGTAAAGCATCGGAGTTTATAACTAGTGTCACAGGAATGGTTCAAAGCATAGTCAGTAAGGAGTGTCAGTCTTCTTGTACTTACGTCGGCATTGTGCCTTTTGTATTTAATTCCGATGCAATTTCTGTGTTTCATCGTCAATAAGAAGGACCGAGGGATACAGTAAACCTTTAGTGAAGCATCGGAATCTATAACTAGTGTCACAGGGATGGTTCAAAACATAGTCAGTAAGAAGAGTCAGTCTTCTTGTACTTAAGTCGGCATTGTGCATTTTCTATCTAATTCCGATGCAATTTCTGAGTTTCATCGTCAATAAGAAGGTCCAAGGGATACAGTAAACCTGAAGTGAAGCATCGGAATCTATAACTAGTGTCAATGGAATGGTTCAAAACATAGTCAGTAAGAAGAGTCAGTCTTCTTGTACTTAAGTCGGCATTGTGCCTTTTGTATTTAATTCCGACGCAATTTCTGTGTTTCATCGTCAATAAGAAGGTCCAAGGGATATAGTAAACCTGGAGTGAAACATCGGAATCTATAACTAGTGTCACTGGAATGGTTCAAAACATAGACAGTAAGATGGGTCAGTCTTCTTGTACTTACGTCGACATTGTGCCTATTCTATTGATTTCCGATGCAATTTCTGTGTTTCATCGTCAATAAGAAGGTCAGAGGGATACAATAAACCTGAAGTGAGGCATCGGAATCTGTAACTAGTGTCACAGGAATGGTTCAAAACAAAGTCAGTAAGAAGAGTCAGTCTTCTTGTCCTTAAGTCGGCATTGTGCCTTTTGTATTTAATTCCGATGCAATTTCTGTGTTTCATCGTCAATAAGAAGGTCCAAGGGTTACAGTAAACCTGAAGTGAAGCTTCGAAATCTATAGCTAGTGTCACAGGAATGGTTCAAACATAGTCCGTTAGATGAGTCAGTCTTCTTGTACTTAAGTCGGCATTGTGCCTTTTGTAATTAATTCCAATGCAATTTCTGTGTTTCATCGTTTAATAAGAAGGTGCAAGGCATACAGTAAACCTGGAGTGACGCATCGGAATCTATAACTAGTGTCACAGGAATGGTTCAAAACATAGTCAGTAAGGAGAGTCAGTCTTCTTGTACTTAAGTTGGCTTTGTGCCTTTGGTATTTAATTCCGATGCAATTTCTGTGTTTCATCGTCAATAAGAAGGACCAAGGGATACAGTTGACCTGGAGTGAAGCATCGGAATCTATAACTAGTGTCACAGGAATGGTACAAAGCAAAGTCAGTAAGAAGAGTCAGTCTTCTTGTCCTTAAGTCGGCATTGTGCCGTTTGTAATTAATTCCGATGCAATATCTGTGTTTCGTCGTCAATAAGAAGGTCCAAGGTATAGAGTAAACCTGAGGTGAATCATCGTAATCTATAGCTATTGTCACAGGAATGGTTCAAAACATAGTCAGTATGAAGAGTCAGTCTTCTTGTCCTTAAGTCGGCATTGTGCCTTTTGTATTTAATTCCGATGCAATTTCTGTGTTTCATCGTCAATAAGAAGGACCAAGGGATACAGTAAACCTGGAGAGAAGCATGGGAATCTATAACTAGTGTCGCAGGGATGGTTCAGAACATTGACCGTAAGAAGAGTCGGTATTCATGTACTTAAGTTGGCATTGTGCCTTTTCTATTTATATTCCGATGCAATTTCTGTGTTTCATCGTCTATAAGAAGATCAGAGGGATACAGTAATTCTGAAGTGAAGCATCGGAATCTATAACTAGTATCACAGGAATGGTTCAAAACAAAGTCAGTAAGAAGAGTCAGTCTACTTGTCTTTAAGTCGGCATTGTGCCTTTTGTATTTAATTCCGATGCAATTTCTGTGTTTCATCTTCAATATGAAGGTCCCAGGGATACAGTAAACCTGGAGTGTAGCATCGGAATCTATAACTAGTGTCACAGGAATGGTTCAAAACATAGACAGTAAGAAGAGTCAGTCTTCGTGTACTTAAGTCGGCATTTTGCCTTTGGTATTTAATTCCAATGCAATTTCTGTGTTTCATCGTCAATAAGAAGGTCCAAGGGATACAGTAAACCTGGAGTGAAGCATCGGAATCTATAACTAGTGTCACAGCAATGGTTCAAACATAGTCAGTATGAAGAGTCTGTCTTCTTGTACTTAGGTCGGCATTGTGCCATTTGTATTTAATTCCGATGCAATTTCTGTTTCATCGTCAATAAGAAGACCTAGGGATACAGTAAACTTAGAGTGAAGCATCGGAATCTATAACTAGTGACACAGGGATGGTTCAAAACATAGACAGTAAGAAGAGTCAGTCTTCTTGTACTTAAGTCGGCATTGTGCCTTTTGTAATTAATTCCAATGCAATTTCTGTGTTTCATCGTTTAATAAGAAGGTGCAAGGCATACAGTAAACCTGGAGTGACGCATCGGAATCTATAACTAGTGTCACAGGAATGGTTCAAAACATAGTCAGTAAGGAGAGTCAGTCTTCTTGTACTTAAGTTGGCTTTGTGCCTTTTGTATTTAATTCCGATGCAATTTCTGTGTTTCATCGTCAATAAGAAGGACCAAGGGATACAGTTGACCTGGAGTGAAGCATCGGAATCTATAACTAGTGTCACAGGAATGGTACAAAGCAAAGTCAGTAAGAAGAGTCAGTCTTCTTGTCCTTAAGTCGGCATTGTGCCGTTTGTAATTAATTCCGATGCAATATCTGTGTTTCGTCGTCAATAAGAAGGTCCAAGGTATAGAGTAAACCTGAGGTGAATCATCGTAATCTATAGCTATTGTCACAGGAATGGTTCAAAACATAGTCAGTATGAAGAGTCAGTCTTCTTGTCCTTAAGTCGGCATTGTGCCTTTTGTATTTAATTCCGATGCAATTTCTGTGTTTCATCGTCAATAAGAAGGACCAAGGGATACAGTAAACCTGGAGAGAAGCATGGGAATCTATAACTAGTGTCGCAGGGATGGTTCAGAACATTGACCGTAAGAAGAGTCGGTCTTCTTGTACTTAAGTTGGCATTGTGCCTTTTCTATTTATATTCCGATGCAATTTCTGTGTTTCATCGTCTATAAGAAGATCAGAGGGATACAGTAATTCTGAAGTGAAGCATCGGAATCTATAACTAGTATCACAGGAATGGTTCAAAACAAAGTCAGTAAGAAGAGTCAGTCTACTTGTCTTTAATTCGGCATTGTGCCTTTGTATTTAATTCGATGCAATTTCTGTGTTTCATCTTCAATATGAAGGTCCCAGGGATACAGTAAACCTGGAGTGTAGCATCGGAATCTATAACTAGTGTCACAGGGATGGTTCAAAACATAGTCAGTAAGAAGAGTCAGTCTTCTTGTACTTAAGTCGGCATTGTGCATTTTCTATCTAATTCCGATGCAATTTCTGAGTTTCATCGTCAATAAGAAGGTCCAAGGGATACAGTAAACCTGAAGTGAAGCATCGGAATCTATAACTAGTGTCAATGGAATGGTTCAAAACATAGTCAGTAAGAAGAGTCAGTCTTCTTGTACTTAAGTCGGCATTGTGCCTTTTGTATTTAATTCCGACGCAATTTCTGTGTTTCATCGTCAATAAGAAGGTCCAAGGGATATAGTAAACCTGGAGTGAAACATCGGAATCTATAACTAGTGTCACTGGAATGGTTCAAAACATAGACAGTAAGATGGGTCAGTCTTCTTGTACTTACGTCGACATTGTGCCTATTCTATTGATTTCCGATGCAATTTCTGTGTTTCATCGTCAATAAGAAGGTCAGAGGGATACAATAAACCTGAAGTGAGGCATCGGAATCTGTAACTAGTGTCACAGGAATGGTTCAAAACAAAGTCAGTAAGAAGAGTCAGTCTTCTTGTCCTTAAGTCGGCATTGTGCCTTTTGTATTTAATTCCGATGCAATTTCTGTGTTTCATCGTCAATAAGAAGGTCCAAGGGTTACAGTAAACCTGAAGTGAAGCTTCGAAATCTATAGCTAGTGTCACAGGAATGGTTCAAACATAGTCCGTTAGATGAGTCAGTCTTCTTGTACTTAAGTCGGCATTGTGCCTTTTGTAATTAATTCCAATGCAATTTCTGTGTTTCATCGTTTAATAAGAAGGTGCAAGGCATACAGTAAACCTGGAGTGACGCATCGGAATCTATAACTAGTGTCACAGGAATGGTTCAAAACATAGTCAGTAAGGAGAGTCAGTCTTCTTGTACTTAAGTTGGCTTTGTGCCTTTGGTATTTAATTCCGATGCAATTTCTGTGTTTCATCGTCAATAAGAAGGACCAAGGGATACAGTTGACCTGGAGTGAAGCATCGGAATCTATAACTAGTGTCACAGGAATGGTACAAAGCAAAGTCAGTAAGAAGAGTCAGTCTTCTTGTCCTTAAGTCGGCATTGTGCCGTTTGTAATTAATTCCGATGCAATATCTGTGTTTCGTCGTCAATAAGAAGGTCCAAGGTATAGAGTAAACCTGAGGTGAATCATCGTAATCTATAGCTATTGTCACAGGAATGGTTCAAAACATAGTCAGTATGAAGAGTCAGTCTTCTTGTCCTTAAGTCGGCATTGTGCCTTTTGTATTTAATTCCGATGCAATTTCTGTGTTTCATCGTCAATAAGAAGGACCAAGGGATACAGTAAACCTGGAGAGAAGCATGGGAATCTATAACTAGTGTCGCAGGGATGGTTCAGAACATTGACCGTAAGAAGAGTCGGTATTCATGTACTTAAGTTGGCATTGTGCCTTTTCTATTTATATTCCGATGCAATTTCTGTGTTTCATCGTCTCTATAAGAAGATCAGAGGGATACAGTAATTCTGAAGTGAAGCATCGGAATCTATAACTAGTATCACAGGAATGGTTCAAAACAAAGTCAGTAAGAAGAGTCAGTCTACTTGTCTTTAAGTCGGCATTGTGCCTTTTGTATTTAATTCCGATGCAATTTCTGTGTTTCATCTTCAATATGAAGGTCCCAGGGATACAGTAAACCTGGAGTGTAGCATCGGAATCTATAACTAGTGTCACAGGAATGGTTCAAAACATAGACAGTAAGAAGAGTCAGTCTTCGTGTACTTAAGTCGGCATTTTGCCTTTGGTATTTAATTCCAATGCAATTTCTGTGTTTCATCGTCAATAAGAAGGTCCAAGGGATACAGTAAACCTGGAGTGAAGCATCGGAATCTATAACTAGTGTCACAGCAATGGTTCAAACATAGTCAGTATGAAGAGTCTGTCTTCTTGTACTTAGGTCGGCATTGTGCCATTTGTATTTAATTCCGATGCAATTTCTGTTTCATCGTCAATAAGAAGACCTAGGGATACAGTAAACTTAGAGTGAAGCATCGGAATCTATAACTAGTGACACAGGGATGGTTCAAAACATAGACAGTAAGAAGAGTCAGTCTTCTTGTACTTAAGTCGGCATTGTGCCTTTTGTAATTAATTCCAATGCAATTTCTGTGTTTCATCGTTTAATAAGAAGGTGCAAGGCATACAGTAAACGGAGTGACGCATCGGAATCTATAACTAGTGTCACAGGAATGGTTCAAAACATAGTCAGTAAGGAGAGTCAGTCTTCTTGTACTTAAGTTGGCTTTGTGCCTTTTGTATTTAATTCCGATGCAATTTCTGTGTTTCATCGTCAATAAGAAGGACCAAGGGATACAGTTGACCTGGAGTGAAGCATCGGAATCTATAACTAGTGTCACAGGAATGGTACAAAGCAAAGTCAGTAAGAAGAGTCAGTCTTCTTGTCCTTAAGTCGGCATTGTGCCGTTTGTAATTAATTCCGATGCAATATCTGTGTTTCGTCGTCAATAAGAAGGTCCAAGGTATAGAGTAAACCTGAGGTGAATCATCGTAATCTATAGCTATTGTCACAGGAATGGTTCAAAACATAGTCAGTATGAAGAGTCAGTCTTCTTGTCCTTAAGTCGGCATTGTGCCTTTTGTATTTAATTCCGATGCAATTTCTGTGTTTCATCGTCAATAAGAAGGACCAAGGGATACAGTAAACCTGGAGAGAAGCATGGGAATCTATAACTAGTGTCGCAGGGATGGTTCAGAACATTGACCGTAAGAAGAGTCGGTCTTCTTGTACTTAAGTTGGCATTGTGCCTTTTCTATTTATATTCCGATGCAATTTCTGTGTTTCATCGTCTATAAGAAGATCAGAGGGATACAGTAATTCTGAAGTGAAGCATCGGAATCTATAACTAGTATCACAGGAATGGTTCAAAACAAAGTCAGTAAGAAGAGTCAGTCTACTTGTCTTTAAGTCGGCATTGTGCCTTTTGTATTTAATTCCGATGCAATTTCTGTGTTTCATCTTCAATATGAAGGTCCCAGGGATACAGTAAACCTGGAGTGTAGCATCGGAATCTATAACTAGTGTCACAGGAATGGTTCAAAACATAGACAGTAAGAAGAGTCAGTCTTCGTGTACTTAAGTCGGCATTTTGCCTTTGGTATTTAATTCCAATGCAATTTCTGTGTTTCATCGTCAATAAGAAGGTCCAAGGGATACAGTAAACCTGGAGTGAAGCATCGGAATCTATAACTAGTGTCACAGCAATGGTTTAAACATAGTCAGTATGAAGAGTCTGTCTTCTTGTACTTAGGTCGGCATTGTGCCATTTGTATTTAATTCCGATGCAATTTCTGTTTCATCGTCAATAAGAAGACCAAGGGATACAGTAAACTTAGAGTGAAGAATCGGAATCTATAACTAGTGACACAGGGATGGTTCAAAACATAGACAGTAAGAAGAGTCAGTCTTCTTGTACTTAAGTCGGCATTGTGCCTTTTGTATTAAACTCCGATGCAATTTCCGTGTTTCATCGTCAATAAGATGGTCCAAGCGATACAGTAAACCTGAAGTGAAGCATCGGAATTTATAACTAGTGTCACAGGAATGGTTCAAACATAGTCAGGAAGGTGTGTCAGTCTTCTTGTACTTAAATCGGCATTGTGCCTTTTGTACTTAATTCCGATGCAATTTCTGTGTTTCATCGTCAATAAGAAGGTCCAAGGGATACTCTAAACCCGTAGTGAAGCATCGGAATCTATAACTAGTGTCACAGGAATGGTTCAAAACATAGACAGTAAGCAGAGTCAGTCTTCTTGTACTTACGTCGACATTGTGCCATTTCTATTTAATTCCGATGCAATTTCTGTGTTTCATCGTCATTAAGAAGGTCAGAGGTATACAATAAACCTGAAGTGAAGCATCGGAATCTATAACTAGTGACACAGGAATGGTTCAAAGCAAAGTCAGTAAGAAGAGTCAGTCTTCTTGTACTTAAGTCGGCATTGTGCCTTTTTTAATTAATTCCGATGCAATTTCTATGTTTCATCGTCAATAAGAAGGTCCAAGGGATACAGTAAACCTGGAGTGTAGGCCCGGAATCTATAACTAGTGTCACAGGAATGGTTCAAAACATAGACAGTAAGAAGAGTCAGTCTTCGTGTACTTAAGTCGGCATTTAGCCTTTTGTATTTAATTCCGATGCAATTTCTGTGTTTCGTCGTCAATAAGAAGGTCCAAGGTATACAGTAAACCTGAGGTGAAGCATCGGAATCTATAGCTAGTGTCACAGGAGTGGTTCAAAACATAGTCAGTAAGAAGAGTCAGTCTTCTTGTCCTTAAGTCGGCATTGTGCCGTTTGTATTTAATTCCGATGCAATTTCTGTGTTTCATCGTCAATAAGAAGTTCCAAGGGA
Organism: Schistocerca piceifrons; assembly: GCF_021461385.2. Classification (NCBI taxonomy): domain Eukaryota; kingdom Metazoa; phylum Arthropoda; class Insecta; order Orthoptera; family Acrididae; genus Schistocerca; species Schistocerca piceifrons. The sequence goes on along the minus strand of NW_025727966.1, from coordinate 346,568 downwards.
TACAGTAAACCTGGAGTGAAGCAACGGAATCTATAACTAGTGTCACAGGAATGGTTCAAATCATGGACAGTAAGAACAGTCAGTCTTCTTGTACTTAATTCTGCATTGTGCCTTTTGTATTTAATTCCGATGCAATTTCTGTGTTTCATCGTCAATAATAAGGTCCAAGGGATACAGTAAACCTGAAGTGAAGCATCGGAATTTATAACTAGTGTCACAGGAATGGTTCAAAACATAGTCAGTAAGGAGAGTCAGTCTTTTTGTACTTAAGTCGGCATTGTGCATTTTGTATTTAATTCCGATGCAATTTCTGTGTTTCATCGTCAATAAGAAGGACCAAGGGATACAGTAAACCTGGAGTGAAGCATCGGATTCTATAACTAGTGCCACAGGGATGGTTCAGAACGTAGACCGTAAGAAGAGTCAGTCTTCTTGTACTTAAGTCGGCATTGTGCCTTTTCTATTTATATTCCGATGCAATTTCTGTGTTTCATCGTCAATAAGAAGATCAGAGGGATACAGTAATCCTGAAGTGAAGCATCGGAATCTATAACTAGTGTCACAGGAATGGTTCAAAACATAGGCAGTAAGAAGAGTCAGTCTTCTTGTACTTACGTCGACACTGTGCCTTTTCTATTTAATTCCGATGCAATTTCTGTGTTTCGTCGTCAATAAGAAGGTCCAAGGTATACTGTAATAATGAGGTGAAGCATCGGAATCTATAGCTAGTGTCACAGGAATGGTTCAAAACATAGTCAGTAAGAAGAGTCAGTCGTCTTGTCCTGAAGTCGGCATTGTGCCTTTTGTATTTAATTCCGATGCAATTTCTGTGTTTCATCGTCAATAAGAAGGTCCAAGGGATACAGTAAACCTGAAGTGAAGCATCGGAATTTATAACTAGTGTCACAGGAATGGTTTAAAACATAGTCAGTAAGGAGAGTCAGCCTTTTTGTACTTAAGTCGGCATTGTGCCTTTTCTATTTAATTCCGATGCAATTTCTGTGTTTCATCGTCAATAAGAAGGCACAAGGGGAACAGTAAACCTGGAGTGAAGCATCGGAATCTATAACTGGTGTCACAGGGATGGTTCAGAACACAGACCGTAAGAAGAGTCAGTCTTCTTGTGCTTAAGTCGGCATTGTGCCTTTTCTATTTATTCCCGATGCAATTTCTGTGTTTCATCGTCAATAAGAAGGTCAGAGGGATACAATAAACCTGAAGTGAAGCATCGGAATCTATAACTAGTGTCACAGGAATGGTTCAAAAATAAGTCAGTAAGAAGGGTCAGTCTTCTTGTCCTTAAGTCCGCATTGTGCATTTTGTATTTAATTCCGATGAAATTTCTGTGTTTCATCGTCAATAAGAAGGTCCAAGGGATACAGTAAACCTGAAGTGAAGCTTCGGAATCTATAGCTAGTGTCACAGGAATGATTCAAACGTAGTCAGTTAGAAGAGTCAGTCTTCTTTTACTTAAGTCGGCATTGTGCCTTTTATAATTAATTCCGATGCAATTTCTGTGTTTCATCGTTTAATAAGAAGGTCCAAGGGATACAGTAAACCTGGAGTGACGCATCGGAATCTATAACTAGTGTCACAGGAATGGTTCAAAGCTAAGTCAGTAAGAAGAGTCAGTCCTCTTGTCCTAAAGACGGCATTGTGCCTTTTGTATTTAATTCCGGTGTAATTTCTGTGTTTCATCGTCAATAAGAATGTCCAAGGGATATAGTAAACCTGGAGTGAAGCATCGGAAACTATGTATAACTAGTGTCACAGGAATGGTTCAAAACATAGACAGTAAGAAGAGTCAGTCTTCTTGTACTTACGTCGACATTGTGCCTTTTCTATTTAATTCCGATGCAATTTCTGTGTTTCATCGTCAATAAGAGGGCCAAGGGACACAGTAAACCTGGAGTGAAGTATTGGAATCTATAGCTAGTGTCACAGGAATGGTTCAAAACTTAGTCAGTGAGAAGAGTCAGTCTTCTTGTCCTTAAGTCGGCATTGTTCCATTTGTAATTAATTCCGATGCAATTTCTGTGTTTCATCGTCAATAAGAAGGTCCAAGGTATACAGTAAACCTGGAGTGAAGCATCGGAATCTATAACTAGTGTCACAGGAATGGTTCAAATCTTAGTCAGTAAGAAAAGTCAGTCTTATTGTACTTAAGTCATCATTGTGCATTTTCTATTGTATTCTGATGCAATTTCTGTGTTTCATTGTCAATATGAAAGTCCAACCGATACAGTAAACCTGGAGTGAAGCATCGGAATCTATAACTATTGTCACAGTAATGGTTCAAATCATAGACAGTAAGAAGAGTCAGACTTCTTTTACTTAAGTCGGCATTGTGCCTTTTGTATTTAATTCCGATGCTATTTCTGTGTTTCATCGTCAATAAGAAGGTCCAAGGCATACAGTAAACCTGGAGTGAAGCATCGGAGTCTATCACTAGTGTCACAGGACTGGTTCAAAAATAGAAAGTAAGAAGAATCAGTCTTCTTGAACTTAATTCGGCATTGTGCCTTTTGTATTTAATTCCGATGCAATTTCTGTGTTTCATCATCAATAAGAAGGTCAGAGGGATACAGTAAATCTGAAGTAAAGCATCGGAATCCATAACTAGTGTCACAGGAATGGTTCAAACATAGACAGTAAGAAGAGTTAGTCTTCTTGTACTTAAGTATGCGTTGTGCCTTTTGAATTTAATTCCGATGCAATTTCTGTGTTTCATCGTCAATAAGAAGGTCCAAGGGATACAGTAAACCTGGAGTGAACCATCGGAATCTGTAACTAGTGTCAAAGGAATGGTTCAAATCATACACAGTAAGAAGAGTCGATCTTCGTGTACTTCAGTCGGCATTTTGCCTTTTGTATTTAATTCCGATGCAATTTTTGTGTTTCATCGTCAATTAGAAGGTCCAAGGGATACAGTAAACCTGAAGTGAAGCATCGGAATCCATAACTAGAGTCACAGGAATGGTTCAAAACATAGTCAGTAAGAAGAGTCAGTCTTCTTGTACTTAATTCGGCATTGTGCCTTTTGTATTTAATTCCGATGCAATTTCTGTGTTTCATCGTCAATAAGAAGGTCCAAGGGATACTGTAAACATCAAGTGAAGCGTCGGAATCTATAACGGGTGTCACAGGAATGGTTCAAAACATAGTCTGTAGGAAGAGTCGCTCTTCTTGTACTTAAGTCGGCATTGTGCCTTTTGTATTTAATTCCGATGCACTTTCTGTGTTTCATCGTCAATAAGAAGGTGCAAGGGATACCCTAAACCTGGAGTGAAGCATCGGAATCTATAACTAGTGTCACAGGAATGGCTCAAAACATAGACAGTAAGAAGAGTCAGTCCTCTTGTACTTAATTCTGCTTTGTGCATTTTGTATTTAATTACGATGCAATTTCTGTGTTTCATCGTCAATAAGAAGGTCCAAGCGATACAGTAAACCTGAAGTGAAGCATCGGAGTTTATAACTAGTGTCACAGGAATGGTTCAAAACATAGTTAGTAAGGAGTGTCAGTCTTCTTGTACTTAAGTCAGCATTGTGCCTTTTGTATTTATTTCCGATGTAATTTCTGTGTTTCATCGTCAATAAGAAGGTCCAAGGGATACAGTAAACCTCAAGTGAAGCATCGGAATGTGTAACGTGTGTCACAGGAATGGTTCAAAACATAGTCAGTAGGAAGAGTCTTTCTTCATGTACTTAAGTCGGCATTGTGCCTTTTGTATTTAATTCCGATGCATTTCTGTGTTTCATCGTCAATAAGATGGTCCAAGGGATTCTGTAAACCTAAAGTGAAGCATCGGAATTTATAACTAGTGTCACAGGAATGGTTCAAAACATAATCAGTCAGGAGAGTTAGTTTTCTTGTACTTAAGTCGGCATTGTGCCTTTTGTATTTAATTCCGATGCAATTTCTGTGTTTCTTCGCAATAAGGAGGACCAAGGGATACAGTAAACCTGGAGTGAAGCATCGGAATCATTAACTAGTGTCACAGGGATGGTTCAAAACATAGACAGTAAGAAGAGTCAATCTTCTTGTACTTAAGTCGGCATTGTGCCTTTTCTTTTTAATTCCGATGCAATTTCTGTGTTTCATCGTCAATAAGAAGGTCCAAGCGATACAGTAAACCTGAAGTGAAGCATCGGAGTTTTTAACTAGTGTCACTGGAATGGTTCAAAACATAGTCAGTAAGGAGTGTCAGTCTTCTTGTTCTTAAGTGGGCATTGTGTCTTTTGTTTTTAATTCCGATGCAATTTCTGTGTTTCATCGTCAATAAGAAGGACCAAGGGATACAGTAAACCTGGAGTGAAGCATCGGAATCTATAACTAGTGTCACAGGGATGGTTCAAAACATAGACAGTAAGAAGAGTCAGTCTTCTTGTACTTAAGTCGGCATTGTGCCTTTTGTATTTAATTCCGATGCAATTTCTGTGTTTCATCGACAATAAGAAGGTCCAATGGATACAGTAAACCTTGAGTAAAGCATCGGAATCAATAACTAGTGTCAATGGAATGGTTCAAATCATAGTCAGTAAGAAGAGTCAGTCTTTTTGTACGTAAGTCGGCATTGTGCCTTTTCTATTTAATTCCGATGCAATTTCTGTGTTTCATCGTCAATAAGAAGGTCCAAGGGATATAGAAAACCTGTAGTGAAGCATCGGAATCTATAACTAGTTTCACAGGAAATGTTCACTACATAGACAGTAAGAAGAGTCAGTCTTCTTGTACTTACGTCGACATTGTGCCTTTTCTATTTAATTCCGATGCAATTTTTGTGTTTCATCGTCAATAAGAAGGTCCAAGGGATACAGTAAACCTGAAGTGAAGCTTCGGAATCTATAGCTAGTGTCACAGGAATGGTTCAAAGCATAGTCAGTTAGAAGAGTCAGTCTTCTTGTACTTAAGTCGGCATTGTGCCTTTTGTAATTAATTCCGATGCAATTTCTGTGTTTCATCGTTTAATAAGAAGGTCCAAGGGATACAGTAAACCTGGAGTGAAGCATCGGAATCTATAACTAGGGTCACAGGAGTGGTTCAAAACATAGTCAGTAAGAATAGTCAGTCTTATTGTACTTAAGTCATCATTGTGCATTTTCTATCTAATTCTGATGCAATTTCTGTGTTTCATCGTGAATATGAAGGTCCAACCGATACAGTAAACCTGGAGTGAAGCATCGGAATCTATAACTAGTGTCACAGGAATGGTTCAAATCATAGACAGTAAGAAGAGTCAGACTTCTTTTACTTAAGTCGGCATTGTGCCTTTTGTATTTAATTCCGATGCAATTTCTGTGTTTCATCGTCAATAAGAAGGTCCAAGGGATACAGTAAACCTGGAGTGAAGCATCGGAATCCATTACTAGTGTCACAGGACTGGTTCAAAAATAGACAGTAAGAAGAGTCAGTCTTCTTGAACTTAATTCGGCATTGTGCCTTTTGTATTTAATTCCGATGCAATTTCTGTGTTTCATCATCAATAAGAAGGTCAGAGGGATACAGTGAACCTGGAGTGAAGCATCGGAATCTGTAACTAGTGTCACAGGAATGGTTCAAATCATAGACAGTAAGAAGAGTCGGTCTTCGTGTACGTCAGACGGCATTTTGCCTTTTGTATTTAATTCCGATGCAAATTTTGTGTTTCATCGTCAATGAGAAGGTCCAAGGGATACACTAAACATGAAGTGAAGCATCGGGATCTATAACTAGTGTCACAGGAATCGTTCAAAACATAGTCATTAAGAAGAGTCAGTCTTCTTGTACTTAAGTCGGCATAGTGCCTTTTCCATTTAATTCCGATGCAATTTCTGTGTTTCATCGTCAATAAGAAGGTCCAGGGGATACAGAAAACCTGTAGTGAAGCATCGGAATCTATAAATAATGTCAATGGAATGGTTCAAAACATAGACAGTAAAAAGAGTCAGTCTTCTTGTACTTAAGTCGGCATTGTGCCTTTTGTATTTAATTCCGATGCAATTTCTGTGTTTCATCGTCAATAAGAAGATCAGAGGGATACAGTAAACCTGAAGTGAAGCATCGGAATCTATAGCTAGTGTCACAGGAATGGTTCAAAACATAGTCAGTAAGAAGAGTCAGTCTTCTTGTCCTTAAGTCGGCATTGTGCCTTTTGTATATTATTCCGATGCAATTTCTGTGTTTCATCGTCAATAAGAAGGTCCAAGGGATACAGTAAACCTGGAGTGAAGCATCGGAATCTGTAACTAGTGTCACAGTAATGGTTCAAAACATAGACTGTAAGAAGAGTCAGTCTTCTTGTACTTAATTCGGCATTGTGCCTTTTTCATTTAATTCCGATGCAATTTCTATGTTTCATCGTCAATAACAAGTTCCAAGGGATACAGTAAACATCAAGTGAAGCGTCGGAATCTATAACGGGTGTCACAGGAATGGTTCAAAACATAGTCAGTAGGGAGAGTCGGCCTTCTTGTACTTAAGTAGCCATTGTGCCTTTCGTATTTCATTCCGATGCATTTTCTGTGTTTCATCGTCAATAAGAAGGTCCAAGGGATACAGTAAACCTGAAGTGAAGCATCGGAATTTATAACTAGTGTCACTGGAATGGTTCAAAACATAGTCAGTAAGGAGGGTCAGTCTTCTTGTACTTAAGTCGGCATTGTGCCTTTTGTATTTAATTCCGATGCAATTTCTGTGTTTCATCGTCAATAAGAAGGACCAAGGGATACAGTAAACCTGGAGTGAAGCATCGGAATCTATAACTAGTGTCACAGGGATGGTTCAAAACATAGACATTCAGAAGAGTCTGTCTTCTTGTACTTAAGTCGGCATTGCGCCTTTTCTATTTAATTCCTGTGCAATTTCTGTGTTTCATCGTCAATAAGAGTGTCAGAGGGATACAGTAATCCTGAAGTGAAGCATCGGAATCGATAACTAGTGTCACAGGAATGGTTCAAAACATAGTCAGCACGAAGAGTCATTCTTGTTGTACTTAATTCGGCTTTGTGCCTTTTGTATTTAATTCGGATGCAATTTCTGTGTTTCATCGTCAATAAGAACGTCCAAGGGATACAGTAAACCAGGAGTGAAGCATCGGAATCTATAATTAGTGTCACAGGAATGGTTCAAAACATAGACATTAAGAAGAGTCAGTCTTCTTGTACTTAAGTCGGCATTGTGCCTTTTGTAATTAATTCCGATGCAATTTCTGTGTTTCATCGTTTAATAAGAAGGTCCAAGGGATACAGTAAACCTGGAGTGACGCAACGGAAACTATAACTAGTGTCACAGGAATGGTAGAAAACAAAGTCAGTAAGAAGCGTCAGTCTTCTTGTCCTTAAGTCGGCATTGTGCCTTTTTATTTAATTCCGATGCAATTTCTGTGTTTCATCGTCAATAAGAATGTCCAAGGGATATAGTTAACCTGGAGTGAAGCATCGGAATCTATAACTAGTGTCACAGGAATGGTTCAAATCATAGACAGTAAGAAAAGTCGGTCTTCGTGTACTTCAGTCGGCATTTTGCATATTGTATTTAATTCCGATGGAATTTATGTGTTTCATCGTCAATGAGAAGGTCCAAGGGATACAGTAAACCTGAAGTGAAGCATCGGAATCTAAAAATAGTGTCAATGGTATGGTTCAAAACATAGACAGTAAGAAGAGTCAGTCTTCTTGTACTTAAGTCGGCAATGTGCCTTTTGCATTTAATTCCGATGCAATTTCTGTGTTTCATCGTCAATAAGAAGGTCAGAGGGATACAGTAAACCTGAAGTGAAGCATCGGAATCTATAGCTAGTGTCACAGGAATGGTTCAAAACATAGTCAGTAAGAAGAGTCAGTCTTCTTGTCCTTAAGTCGGCATTGTGCCTTTTGTATATAATTCCGATGCAATTTCTGTGTTTCATCGTCAATAAGAGTGTCAGAGGGATACAGTAATCCTGAAGTGAAGCATCGGAATCGATAACTAGTGTCACAGGAATGGTTCAAAGCATAGTCAGTACTAAGAGTCATTCTTGTTGTACTTAATTCGGCTTTGTGCCTTTTGTATTTAATTCGGATGCAATTTCTGTGTTTCATCGTCAATACGAACGTCCAAGGGATACAGTAAACCAGGAGTGAAGCATCGGAATCTATAACTAGTGTCACAGGAATGGTTCAAAATATAGACAGTAAGAAGAGTCAGTCTTCTTGTACTTAAGTCAGCATTGTGCCTTTTGTAATTAATTCCGATGCAATTTCTGTGTTTCATCGTTTAATAAGAAGGTCCAAGGGATACAGTAAACCTGGAGTGACGCAACGGAATCTATAACTAGTGTCACAGGAATGGTAGAAAACAAAGTCAGTAAGAAGAGTCAGTCTTCTTGCCCTTAAGTCAGCATTGTGCCTTTTTATTTAATTCCGATGCAATTTCTGTGTTTCATCGTCAATAAGAATGTCCAAGGGATATAGTAAACCTGGAGTGAAGCATCGGAATCTATAACTAGTGTCACAGGAATGGTTCAAAGCATAGACAGTAAGAAGAGTCAGTCTTCTTGTACTTACGTCGACATTGTGCCTTTTCTATTTAATTCCGATGCAATTTCTGTGTTTCATGATCAATAAGAAGGTCAGAGGGATACAATAAACCTGAAGTGAAGCATCGGAATCTATAGCTAGTGTCACAGGAATGGTTCAAATCATAGCCAGTAAGAAGAGTCAGTCTTCTTGTCCTTAAGTCGGCGTTGTGCCTTTTGTAATTAATTCCGATGCAATTTCTGTGTTTCATCGTCAATAAGAAGGTCCAAGGGATACAGTATACCTTGAGTGAAGCATCGGAATCTATAACTAGTGTCACAGGAATGGTTCAAAACATAGTCAGTAAGAATAGTCAGTCTTATTGTACTTAAGTCATCAATGTGCATTTTCTATCTAATTCTGATGCAATTTCTGTGTTTCATCGTCAATATGAAGGTCCAACCGATACAGTAAACCTGGAGTGAAGCATCGGAGTCTATAACTAGTGTCACAGGAATGGTTCAAATCATAGACTGTAAGGAGAGTCAGACTTCTTTTCTTAAGTCGGCATTGTGCCTTTTGTATTTAATTCCGATGCAATTTCTGTGTTTCATCGTCAATAAGAAGGTCCAAGGGATACAATAAACCTGGAGTGAAGCATCGGAGTCTATCACTAGTGTCACAGGACTGGTTCAAAAATGGACAGTAGGAAGAGTCAGTCTTCTTGAACTTAATTCGGCATTGTGCCTTTTGTATTTAATTCCGATGCAATTTCTGTGTTTCATCATCAATAAGAAGGTCAGAGGGATACAGTAAACCTGAAGTGAAGCATCGGAATCCATAACTAGTGTCACAGGACCGGTTCAAAAATAGACAGTAGGAAGAGTCAGTCTTCTTGAACTTAATTCGGCATTGTGCCTTTTGTATTTAATTCCGATGCAGTTTCTGTGTTTCATCGTCAATAAGAAGGTCCAAGGGGTACAGTAAACCTTTAGTGAAGCATCGGAATCTAAAAATAGTGTCAATGGTATGGTTCAAAACATAGACAGTAAGAAGAGTCAGTCTTCTTGTACTTAAGTCGGTATTGTGCCTTTTGTATTTAATTCCGATGCAATTTCTGTGTTTCATCGTCAATAAGAAGGTCAGAGGGATACAGTAAACCTGAAGTGAAGCATCGGAATCTATGGCTAGTGTCACAGGAATGGTTCAAAACATAGTCAGTAAGAAGAGTCAGTCTTCTTGTCCTTAAGTCGGCATTGTGCCTTTTGTATATAATTCCGATGCAATTTCTGTGTTTCATCGTCAATAAGAAGGTCCAAGGGATACAGTAAACCTGGAGTGAAGCATCGGAATCTGTAACTAGTGTCACAGTAATGGTTCAAAACATAGGCAGTAAGAAGAGTCAGTCTTCTTGTACTTAATTCGGCATTGTGCCTTTAGTATTTAATTCCGATGCAATTTCTGTGTTTCATCGTCAATAAGAAGTTCCAAGGGATACAGTAAACATCAAGTGAAGCGTCGGAATCTATAACGGGTGTCACAGTAATGGTTCAAAACATAGTCAGTAGGAAGAGTCGGTCTTCTTGTACTTATGTCGGCATTGTGCCTTTTGTATTTAATTCCGTTGCATTTTCTGTGTTTCATCGTCAATAAGAAGGTCCAAGGGATACAGTAAACCTGAAGTGAAGCATCGGAATTTATAACTACTGTCACAGGAATGGTTCAAAACATAGTCAGTAAGGAGAGTCAGTCTTCTTGTACTTAAGTCGGCATTGTGCCATTTGTATTTAATTCCGATGCAATTTCTGTGTTTCATCGTCAATAAGAAGGACCAAGGGATACAGTAAACCTGGAGTGAAGCATCGGAATCTATAACTAGTGTCACAGGGATGGTTCAAACATAGACAGTCAGAAGAGTCAGTCTTCTTGTACTTAAGGCGGCATTGTGCCTTTTCTATTTAATTCTGGAGCAATTTCTGTGTTTCATCGTCAATAAGAATGCCAGAGGGATACAGTAATCCTGAAGTGAAGCATCGGAATCGATAACTAGTGTCACAGGAATGGTTCAAAACATAGTCAGTAAGATGAGTCAGTCTTGTTGTACTTAAGTCGGCATTGTGCCTTTTCTATTTAATTCCGATGCAATTTCGGTGTTTCATCGTCAATAAGAATGTCAGAGGGATACAATAAACCTGAAGCGAAGCATCGGAATCTATAACTAGTGTCACAGAAATGGTTCAAAACAAAGTCAGTAACAAGAGTTAGTCTTCTTGTCCTTAAGTCGGCATTGTGCCTTTTGTATTTAATTCCGATGCAATTTCTGTGTTTCATCGTCAATAAGAAGGTCCAGGGATACAGTAAACCTGGAGTGAAGCATCGGAATCTATAACTAGTGTCACAGGAATGTTTCAAATCATAGACAGTAAGAAGAGTCAGTCTTCTTGTACTTAATTCTGCTTTGTGCATTTTGTATTTAATTCCGATGCAATTTCTGTGTTTCAACGTCAATAAGAAGGTCCAAGCGATACAGTAAACCTGAAGTAAAGCATCGGAGTTTATAACTAGTGTCACTGGAATGGTTCAAAACATAGTCAGTAAGGAGTGTCAGTCTTCTTGTACTTAAGTCGGCATTGTGCCTTTTGTATTTAATTCCGATGCATTTTCTGTGTTTCATCGTCAATAAGAAGGTCCAAGGGATACAGTATACCTTGAGTGAAGCATCGGAATCTATAACTAGTGTCACAGGAATGGTTCAAAACATAGTCAGTAAGAATAGTCAGTCTTATTGTACTTAAGTCATCATTGTGCATTTTCTATCTAATTCTGATGCAATTTCTGTGTTTCATCGTCAATATGAAGGTCCAACCGATACAGTAAACCTGGAGTGAAGCATCGGAATCTATAACTAGTGTCACAGGAATGGTTCAAATCATAGACTGTAAGAAGAGTCAGACTTCTTTTCCTTAAGTCGGCAGTGTGCCTTTTGTATTTAATTCCGATGCAATTTCTGTGTTTCATCGTCAATAAGAAGGTCCAAGGGATACAGTAAACCTGGAGTGAAGCATCGGAGTCTATCACTAGTGTCACAGGACTGTTTCAAATATAGACAGTAGGAAGAGTCAGTCTTCTTGAACTTAATTCGGCATTGTGCCTTTTGTATTTAATTCCGATGCAATTTCTGTGTTTCATCATCAATAAGAAGGTCAGAGGGATACAGTAAACCTGAAGTGAAGCATTGGAATCCATAACTAGTGTCACAGGAGTGGTTCAAAACATAGTCAGTAAGAAGAGTTAGTCTTCTTGTACTTAAGTCGGCGTTGTGCCTTTTGTATTTAATTCCGATGCAATTTCTGTCTATCATCGTCAATAAGAAGGTCCAAGGGATACAGTAAACCTGGAGTGAAGTATCGGAATCTGTAACTAGTGTCACAGGAATGGTTCAAATCATAGACAGTAAGAAGAGTCGGTCTTCGTGTACTTCAGTCGGCATTTTGCATTTTGTATTTAATTCCGATGGAATTTTTGTGTTTCATCGTCAATGAGAAGGTCCAAGGGATACAGTAAACCGGAAGTGAAGCATCAGGATCTATAACTAGTGGCACAGGTATCGTTCAAAACATAGTCAGTAAGAAGAGTCAGTCTTCTTGTACTTAAGTCGGCATAGTGCCTTTTCTATTTAATTCCGATGCAATTTCTGTGTTTCATCGTCAATAAGAAGGTCCAAGGGATACAGTAAACCTGGAGTGAAGCATCGGAATCTAAAAATAGTGTCAATGGTGTGGTTCAAAACATAGACAGTAAGAAGAGTCAGTCTTCTTGTACTTAAGTCGGCATTGTGCCTTTTGTATTTAATTCCGATGCAATTTCTGTGTTTCATCGTCAATAAGAAGGTCAGAGGAATACAGTAAACCGGAAGTGAAGCATAGGAATCTATAGCTAGTGTCACAGGAATGGTTCAAAACATAGTCAGTAAGAAGAATCAGTCTTCTTGTCCTTAAGTCGGCATTGTGCCTTTAGTATATAATTCCGATGCAATTTCTGTGATTCATCGTCAATAAGAAGGTCCAAGGGACACTGTAAACCTGGAGTGAAGCATCGTAATCTGTAACTAGTGTCACAGTAATGTTTCAAATCATAGACAGTAAGAAGTGTCAGTCTTCTTGTACTTAATTCGGCATTGTGCCTTTAGTATTTAATTCCGATGGAATTTCTGTGTTTCATCGTCAATAAGAAGTTCCAAGGGATACAGTAAACATCAAGTAAAGCGCCGGAATCTATAACGGGTGTCACAGGAATGGTTCAAAACATAGTCAGTAGGAAGAGTCGGTCTTCTTGTACTTAAGTCGGAATTGTACTTTTGTATTTAATTCTGATGCATTTTCTGTGTTTCATCGTCAATAAGAAGGTCCAAGGGATACAGTAAACCTGAAGTGAAACATCGGTATTTATAACCACTGTCACAGGAATGGTTCAAAACATAGTCAGTAAGGAGAGTCAGTCTTCTTGTACTTAAGTCGGCATTGTGCCTTTTGTATTTAATTCCGATGCAATTTCTGTGTTTCATCGTCAATAAGAAGGACCAAGGGATACAGTAAACCTGGAGTGAAGCATCGGAATCTGTAACTAGTGTCACAGGGATGGTTCAAAACATAGACAGTCAGAAGAGTCAGTCTTCTTGTACTTAAGGCGGCATTGTGCCTATTCTATTTAATTCTGGAGTAATTTCTGTGTTTCATCGTCAATAAGAATGTCAGAGGGATACAGTAATCCTGAAGTGAAGCATCGGAATCGATAACTAGTGTCACAGGAATGGTTCAAAACATAGTCAGTAAGAAGAGTCAGTCTTGTTGTACTTAAGTCGGCATAGTGCCTTTTCTATTTAATTCCGATGCAATTTCGGGGTTTCATCGTCAATAAGAATGTCAGAGGGATACAATAAACCTGAAGCGAAGCATCGGAATCTATAACTAGTGTCAGAGAAATGGTTCAAAACAAAGTCAGTAACAAGAGTTAGTCTTCTTGTCCTTAAGTCGGCATTGTGCCTTTTGTATTTAATTCCGATGCAATTTCTGTGTTTCATCGTCAATAAGATGGTCCAAGCGATACAGTAAACCTGGAGTGAAGCATCGGAATCTATAACTAGTGTCACAGGAATGTTTCAAATCATAGACAGTAAGAAGAGTCAGTCTTCTTGTACTTAATTCTGCTTTGTGCATTTTGTATTTAATTCCGATGCAATTTCTGTGTTTCAACGTCAATAAGAAGGTCCAAGCGATACAGTAAACCTGAAGTAAAGCATCGGAGTTTATAACTAGTGTCACAGGAATGGTTCAAAACATAGTCAGTAAGGAGTGTCAGTCTTCTTGTACTTAAGTCGGCATTGTGCCTTTTGTATTTAATTCCGATGCATTTTCTGTGTTTCATCGTCAATAAGAGGAACCAAGGGATACAGTAAACCTTTAGTGAAGCATCGGAATCTATAACTAGTGTCACAGGGATGGATCAAAACATAGTCAGTAAGAAGAGTCACTCTTCTTGTACTTAAGTCGGCATTGTGCCTTTGTATTTAATTCCGATGCAATTTCTGTGTTTCATCGTCAATAAGAATGTCCAAGGGAAACAGAAATCCTGAAGTGAAGCATCGGAATCTATAACTAGAGTCACAGGAATGGTTCAAACATAGTCAGGAAGGTGTGTCAGTCTTCCTTGTACTTAAATCGGCATTGTGCCTTTTCTATTTAATTCCGATGCCAATTTCTGTGTTTCATCGTCAATAAGAAGGTCCAAGGGATATAGTAAACCTGGAGTAAAGCATCGGAATCTATAACTAGTGTCACAGGAATGGTTCAAAACATAGACAGTAAGAAGAGTCAGTCTTCTTGTACTTACGTCGACATTGTGCCTATTCTATTTACTTCCGATGCAATTTCTGATGTTTCATCGTCAATAAGAAGGTCAGAGGGATACAATAAACCTCGAAGTGAAGCATCGGAATCTATAACTAGTGTCACAGGAATGGTTCAAAACAAAGTCAGTACGAAGAGTCAGTCTTCTTGTCCTTAAGTCGGCATTGTGCCTTTTGTATTTAATTCCGATGCAATTTCTGTGTTTCATCGTCAATAAGAAGGTCCAAGGGATACAGTAAACCTGAAGTGAAGCTTCGGAATCTATAGCCAGTGTCACAGGAATGGTTCAAACATAGTCAGTTAGAAGAGTCAGTCTTCTTGTACTTAAGTCGGCATTGTGCCTTTTATAATTAATTCCGATGCAATTTGTGTGTTTCATCGTCAATAAGAAGGTCCAAGGGATACAGTAAACCTGGAGTGAAGCATCGCAATCTATAACTAGTGTCACATGAATGATTCAAATCTTAGTCAGCAAGAGTAGTCATTCTTATTGTACTTAAGTCATCATTGTGCATTTTCCATTTAATTCTGATGCCATTACTGTGTTTCATCGTCAATATGAAAGTCCAACCGATAAAGTAAACCTGGAGTGAAGCATCGGAATCTATAACTATTGTCACAGGAATGGTTCAAATCATGGACAGTAAGAAGAGTCAGACTTCTTTTACTTAAGTCGGCATTGTGCCTTTTGTATTTAATTCCGATGCTATTTCTGTGTTTCATCGTCAATAAGAAGGTCCAAGGGATACAGTAAACCTGGAGTGAAGCATCGGAGTCTATCACTAGTGTCACAGGACTGGTTCAAAAATAGACAGTAAGAAGAGTCAGTCTTCTTGAACTTAATTCGGCATTGTGCCTTTTGTATTTAATTCCGATGCAATTTCTGTGTTTCATCATCAATAAGAAGGTCAGAGGGATACAGTAAACCTGAAGTGAAGCATCGGAATCCATAACTAGTGTCACAGGAATGGTTCAAAACATAGTCAGTAAGAAGAGTTAGTCTTCTTGTACTTAAGTCGGCGTTGTGCGTTTTGTATTTAATTCCGATGGAATTTATGTGTTTCATCGTCAATGAGAAGGTCCAAGGGATACAGTAAACCTGAAGTGAAGCATCGGGATCTATAACTAGTGTCACAGGTATCGTTCAAAACATAGTCAGTAAGAAGAGTCAGTCTTCTTGTACTTAAGTCGGCATAGTGCCTTTTCTATTTAATTCCGATGCAATTCCTGTGTTTCATCGTCAATAAGAAGGTCCAAGGGATACAGTAAACCTGGAGTGAAGCATCGGAATCTAAAAATAGTGTCAATCGTATGGTTCAAAACATAGACAGTAAGAAGAGTCAGTCTTCTTGTACTTAAGTCGGCATTGTGCCTTTTGTATTTAATTCCGATGCATTTTCTGTGTTTCATCGTCAATAAGAAGGTCCAAGGGATACAGTAAACCTGAAGTGAAGCATCGGAATTTATAACTACTGTCACAGGAATGGTTCAAAACATTGTCAGTAAGGAGAGTCAGTCTTCTTGTACTTAAGTCGGCATTGTGCCATTTGTATTTAATTCCGATGCAATTTCTGTGTTTCATCGTCAATAAGAAGGACCAAGGGATACAGTAAACCTGGAGTGAAGCATCGGAATCTATAACTAGTGTCACAGGGATGGTTCAAAACATAGACAGTCAGAAGAGTCAGTCTTCTTGTACTTAAGGCGGCATTGTGCCTTTTCTATTTAATTCTGGAGCAATTTCTGTGTTTCATCGTCAATAAGAATGTCAGAGGGATACAGTAATCCTGAAGTGAAGCATCGGAATCGATAACTAGTGTCACAGGAATGATTCAAAACATAGTCAGTAAGATGAGTCAGTCTTGTTGTACTTAAGTCGGCATTGTGCCTTTTCTATTTAATTCCGATGCAATTTCGGTGTTTCATCGTCAATAAGAATGTCAGAGGGATACAATAAACCTGAAGCGACGCATCGGAATCTATAACTAGTGTCACAGAAATGGTTCAAAACAAAGTCAGTAACAAGAGTTAGTCTTCTTGTCCTTAAGTCGGCATTGTGCCTTTTGTATTTAATTCCGATGCATTTCCTGTGTTTCATCGTCAATAAGAAGGTCCAAGGGATACAGTAAACCTGGAGTGAAGCATCGGAATCTATAACTAGTGTCACAGGAATGTTTCAAATCATAGACAGTAAGAAGAGTCAGTCATCTTGTACTTAATTCTGCTTTGTGCATTTTGTATTTAATTCCGATGCAATTTCTGTGTTTCAACGTCAATAAGAAGGTCCAAGCGATACAGCAAACCTGAAGTAAAGCATCGGAATTTATAACTACTGTCACAGGAATGGTTCAAAACATAGTCAGTAAGAATAGTCAGTCTTATTGTACTTAAGTCATCATTGTGCATTTTCTATCTAATTCTGATGCAATTTCTGTGTTTCATCGTCAATATGAAGGTCCAACCGATACAGTAAACATGGAGTGAAGCATCGGAATCTATAACTAGTTTCACAGGAATGGTTCAAATCATAGACTGTAAGAAGAGTCAGACTTCTTTTACTTAAGTCGGCAGTGTGCCTTTTGTATTTAATTCCGATGCAATTTCTGTGTTTCATCGTCAATAAGAAGGTCCAAGGGATACAGTAAACCTGGAGTGAAGCATCGGAGTCTATCACTAGTGTCACAGGACTGGTTCAAAAATAGACAGTAGGAAGAGTCAGTCTTCTTGAACTTAATTCGGCATTGTGCCTTTTGTATTTAATTCCGATGCAATTTCTGTGTTTCATCATCAATAAGAAGGTCAGAGGGATACAGTAAACCTGAAGTGAAGCATCGGAATCCATAACTAGTGTCACAGGAGTGGTTCAAAGCATAGTAAGTAAGAAAAGTTAGTCTTCTTGTACTTAAGTCGGCGTTGTGCCTTTTGTATTTAATTCCGATGCAATTTCTGTCTATCATCGTCAATAAGAAGGTCCAAGGGATACAGTAAACCTGGAGTGAAGCATCGGAATCTGTAACTAGTGTCACAGGAATGGTTCAAATCATAGACAGTAAGAAGAGTCGGTCTTCGTGTACTTCAGTCGGCATTTTGCATTTTGTATATAATTCCGATGCAATTTCTGTGTTTCATCGTCAATAAGAAGGTCCAAGGGATACTGTAAACCTGGAGTGAAGCATCGGAATCTGTAACTAGTGTCACAGTAATGGTTCAAATCATAGACAGTAAGAAGAGTCAGTCTTCTTGTACTTAATTCGGCATTGTGCCTTTAGTATTTAATTCCGATGCAATTTCTGTGTTTCATCGTCAATAAGAAGTTCCAAGGGATACAGTAAACATCAAGTGAAGCGTCGGAATCTATAACAGGTGTCACAGGAATGGTTCAAAACATAGTCAGTAGGAAGAGTCGGTCTTCTTGTACTTAAGTCGGAATTGTGACTTTTGTATTTAATTCCGATGCATTTTCTGTGTTTCATCGTCAATAAGAAGGTCCAAGGGATACAGTAAACCTGAAGTGAAGCATTGGTATTTATAACTACTGTCACAGGAATGGTTCAAGACATAGTCAGTAAGGAGAGTCAGTCTTCTTGTACTTAAGTCGGCATTGTGCCCTTTTGTATTTAATTCCGATGCAATTTCTGTGTTTCATCGTCAATAAGAAGGACCAAGGGATACAGTAAACCTGGAGTGAAGCATCGGAATCTATAACTAGTGTCACAGGGATGGTTCAAAACATAGACAGTCAGAAGAGTCAGTCTTCTTGTACTTAAGGCGGCATTGTGCCTTTTCTATTTAATTCTGGAGCAATTTCTGTGTTTCATCGTCAATAAGCATGTCAGAGGGATACAGTAATCCTGAAGTGAAGCATCGGAATCGATAACTAGTGTCACAGGAATGGTTCAAAACATAGTCAGTAAGAAGAGTCAGTCTTGTTGTACTTATGTCGGCATAGTGCCTTTTCTATTTAATTCCGATGCAATTTCGGGGTTTCATCGTCAATAAGAATGTCAGAGGGATACAATAAACCTGAAGCGAAGCATCGGAATCTATAACTAGTGTCACAGAAATGGTTCAAAACAAAGTCAGTAACAAGAGTTAGTCTTCTTGTCCTTAAGTCGGCATTGTGCCTTTTGTATTTAATTCCGATGCAATTTCTGTGTTTCATCGTCAATAAGAAGGTCCAAGGGATACAGTAAACCTGGAGTGAAGCATCGGAATCTATAACTAGTGTCACTGGAATGTTTCAAATCATAGACAGTAAGAAGAGTCAGTCTTCTTGTACTTAATTCTGCTTTGTGCATTTTGTATTTAATTCCGATGCAATTTCTGTGTTTCAACGTCAATAAGAAGGTCCAAGCGATACAGTAAACCTGAAGTAAAGCATCGGAATCTATAACTAGTGTCACAGGGATGGATCAAAACATAGTCAGTAAGAAGAGTCATTCTTCTTGTACTTAAGTCGGCATTGTGCCTTTGTATTTAATTCCGATGCAATTTCTGTGTTTCATCGTCAATAAGAATGTCCAAGGGAAACAGAAATCCTGAAGTGAAGCATCGGAATCTATAACTAGAGTCACAGGAATGGTTCAAACATAGTCAGGAAGGTGTGTCAGTCTTCTTGTACTTAAATCGGCATTGTGCCTTTTCTATTTAATTCCGATGCAATTTCTGTGTTTCATCATCAATAAGAAGGTCCAAGGGATATAGTAAACCTGGAGTGAAGCATCGGAATCTATAACTAGTGTCACAGGAATGGTTCAAAACATAGACAGTAAGAAGAGTCAGTCTTCTTGTACTTACGTCGACATTGTGCCTAATCTATTTATTTCCGATGCAATTTCTGTGTTTCATCGTCAATAAGAAGGTCAGAGGGATACAATAAACCTGAAGTGAAGCATCGGAATCTATAACTAGTGTCACAGGAATGGTTCAAAACAAAGTCAGTACGGAGAGTCAGTCTTCTTGTCCTTAGGTCGGCATTGTGCCTTTTGTATTTAATTCCGATGCAGTTTCTGTGTTTCATCGTCAATAAGAAGGTCCAAGGGATACAGTAAACCTAAAGTGAAGCTTCGGAATCTATAGCCAGTGTCTCAGGAATGGTTCAAACATAGTCAGTTAGAAGAGTCAGTCTTCTTGTACTTAAGTCGGCATTGTGCCTTTTGTAATTAATTCCGATGCAATTTGTGTGTTTCATCGTCAATAAGAAGGTCCAAGGGATTCAGTAAACCTGGAGTGAAGCATCGGAATCTATAACTAGTGTCACACGAATGGTTCAAAACTTAGTCAGTAAGAGTAGTCATTCTTATTGTACTTAAGTCATCATTGTGCATTTTCCATTTAATTCTGATGCAATTACTGTGTTTCATCGTCAATATGAAAGTCCAACCGATACAGTAAACCTGGAGTGAAGCATCGGAATCTATAACTATTGTCACAGGAATGGTTCAAATCATAGACAGTAAGAAGAGTCAGACTTCTTTTACTTAAGTCGGCATTGTGCCTTTTGTATTTAATTCCGATGCTATTTCTGTGTTTCATCGTCAATAAGAAGGTCCAAGGGATACAGTAAACCTGGAGTGAAGCATCGGAGTCTATCACTAGTGTCACAGGACTGGTTCAAAAATAGACAGTAAGAAGAGTCAGTCTTCTTGAACTTAATTCGGCATTGTGCCTTTTTGTATTTAATTCCGATGCAATTTCTGTGTTTCATCATCAATAAGAAGGTCAGAGGGATACAGTAAACCTGAAGTGAAGCATCGGAATCCATAACTAGTGTCACAGGAATGGTTCAAAACATAGTCAGTAAGAAGAGTTAGTCTTCTTGTACTTAAGTCGGCGTTGTGCCTTTTGTATTTAATTCCGATGCAATTTCTGTCTATCATCGTCAATAAGAAGGTCCAAGGGATACAGTAAACCTGGAGTGAAGCATCGGAATCTGTAACTAGTGTCACAGGAATGGTTCAAATCATAGACAGTAAGAAGAGTCGGTCTTCGTGTACTTCAGTCGGCATTTTGCATATTGTATTTAATTCCGATGGAATTTATGTGTTTCATCGTCAATGAGAAGGTCCAAGGGATACAGTAAACCTGAAGTGAAGCATCGGGATCTATAACTAGTGTCACAGGTATCGTTCAAAACATAGTCAGTAAGAAGAGTCAGTCTTCTTGTACTTAAGTCGGCATAGTGCCTTTTCTATTTAATTCCGATGCAATTCCTGTGTTTCATCGTCAATAAGAAGGTCCAAGGGACACAGTAAACCTGGAGTGAAGCATCGGAATCTAAAAATAGTGTCAATGGTATGGTTCAAAACATAGACAGTAAGAAGAGTCAGTCTTCTTGTACTTAAGTCGGCATTGTGCCTTTTGTATTTAATTCCGATGCAATTTCTGTGTTTCATCGTCAATAAGAAGGTCAGAGGGATACAGTAAACCTGAAGTGAAGCATCGGAATCTATAGCTAGTGTCACAGGAATGGTTCAAAACATAGTCAGTAAGAAGAGTCAGTCTTCTTGTCCTTAAGTGGGCATTGTGCCTTTTGTATATAATTCCGATGCAATTTCTGTGTTTCATCGTCAATAAGAAGGTCCAAGGGATACAGTAAACCTGGAGTGAAGCATCGGAATCTGTAACTAGTGTCACAGTAATGGTTCAAAACATAGACAGTAAGAAGAGTCAGTCTTCTTGTACTTAATTCGGCATTGTGCATTTAGTATTTAATTCCGATGCAATTTCTGTGTTTCATCGTCAATAAGAAGTTCCAAGGGATACAGTAAACATCAAGTGAAGCGTCGGAATCTATAACGGGTGTCACAGTAATGGTTCAAAACATAGTCAGTAGGAAGAGTCGGTCTTCTTGTACTTAAGTCGGCATTGTGCCTTTTGTATTTAATTCCGATGCATTTTCTGTGTTTCATCGTCAATAAGAAGGTCCAAGGGATACAGTAAACCTGCAGTGAAGCATCGGAATTTATAACTACTGTCACGGGAATGGTTCAAAACATAGTCAGTAAGGAGAGTCAGTCTTCTTGTACTTAAGTCGGCATTGTGCCATTTGTATTTAATTCCGATGCAATATCTGTGTTTCATTGTCAATAAGAAGGACCAAGGGATACAGTAAACCTGAAGTGAAGCATCGGAATCTATAACTAGTGTCACAGGGATGGTTCAAAACATAGACAGTCAGAAAAGTCAGTCTTCTTGTACTTAAGGCGGCATTGTGCCTTTTCTATTTAATTCTGGAGCAATTTCTGTGTTTCATCGTCAATAAGAATGTCAGAGGGATACAGTAATCCTGAAGTGAAGCATCGGAATCGATAACTAGTGTCACGGGAATGGTTCAAAACATAGTCAGTAAGAAGAGTCAGTCTTGTTGTACTTAAGTCGGCATCGTGCCTTTTCTATTTAATTCCGATGCAATTTCGGTGTTTCATCGTCAATAAGAATGTCAGAGGGATACAATAAACCTGAAGCGAAGCATCGGAATCTATAACTAGTGTCACAGAAATGGTTCAAAACAAAGTCAGTAACAAGAGTTAGTCTTCTTGTCCTTAAGTCGGCATTGTGCCTTTTGTATTTAATTCCGATGCAATTTCTGTGTTTCATCGTCAATAAGAAGGTCCAAGGGATACAGTAAACTTGGAGTGAAGCATCGGAATCTATAACTAGTGTCACAGGAATGATTCAAATCATAGACAGTATGTAGAGTCAGTCTTCTTGTACTTAATTCTGCTTTGTGCATTTTGTATTTAATTCCGATGCAATTTCTGTGTTTCAACGTCAATAAGAAGGTCCAAGCGATACAGTAAACCTGAAGTAAAGCATCGGAGTTTATAACTAGTGTCACAGGAATGGTTCAAAACATAGTCAGTAAGGAGTGTCAGTCTTCTTGCACTTAAGTCGGCATTGTGCCTTTTGTATTTAATTCCGATGCATTTTCTGTGTTTCATCGTCAATAAGAAGGTCCAAGGGATACAGTATACCTTGAGTGAAGCATCGGAATCTATAACTAGTGTCACAGGAATGGTTCAAAACATAGTCAGTAAGAATAGTCAGTCTTATAGTACTTAAGTCATCATTGTGCATTTTCTATCTAATTCTGATGCAATTTCTGTGTTTCATCGTCAATATGAAGGTCCAACCGATACAGTAAACCTGGAGTGAAGCATCGGAATCTATAACTAGTGTCACAGGAATGGTTCAAATCATAGACTGTAAGAAGAGTCAGACTTCTTTTACTTAAGTCGGCAGTGTGCCTTTTGTATTTAATTCCGATGCAATTTCTGTGTTTCATCGTCAATAAGAAGGTCCAAGGGATACAGTAAACCTGGAGTGAAGCATCGGAGTCTATCACTAGTGTCACAGGACTGGTTCAAAAATAGACAGTAGGAAGAGTCAGTCTTCTTGAACTTAATTCGGCATTGTGCCTTTTGTATTTAATTCCGATGCAATTTCTGTGTTTCATCATCAATAAGAAGGTCAGAGGGATACAGTAAACCTGAAGTGAAGCATCGGAATCCATAACTAGTGTCACAGGAGTGGTTCAAAACATAGTCAGTGAGAAGAGTTAGTCTTCTTGTACTTAAGTCGGCGTTGTGCCTTTTGTATTTAATTCCGATGCAATTTCTGTCTATCATCGTCAATAAGAAGGTCCAAGGGATACAGTAAACCTGGAGTGAAGCATCGGAATCTGTAACTAGTGTCACAGGAATGGTTCAAATCATAGACAGTAAGAAGAGACGGTCTTCGTGTACTTCAGTCGGCATTTTGCATTTTGTATTTAATTCCGATGGAATTTTTGTATTTCATCGTCAATGAGAAGGCCCAAGGGATACAGTAAACCTGAAGTGAAGCATCGGGATCTATAACTAGTGTCACAGGAATCGTTCAAAACATAGTCAGTAAGAAGAGTCAGTCTTCTTGTACTTAAGTCGGCATAGTGCCTTTTCTATTTAATTCCGATGCAATTTCTGTGTTTCATCGTCAATAAGAAGGTCCGAGGGATACAGTAAACCTGGAGTGAAGCATCGGAATCTACAAATAGTGTCAATGGTATGGTTCAAAACATAGATAGTAAGAAGAGTCAGTCTTCTTGTACTTAAGTCGGCATTGAGCCTTTTGTATATAATTCCGATGCAATTTCTGTGTTTCATCGGCAATAAGAAGGTCCAAGGGATACTGTAAACCTGGAGTGAAGCATCGGAATCTGTAACTAGTGTCACAGTAATGGTTCAAATCATAGACAGTAAGAAGAGTCAGTCTTCTTGTACTTAATTCGGCATTGTGCCTTTAGTATTTAATTCCGATGCAATTTCTGTGTTTCATCGTCAATAAGAAGTTCCAAGGGATACAGTAAACATCAAGTGAAGCGTCGGAATCTATAACGGGTGTCACAGGAATGGTTCAAAACATAGTCAGTAGGAAGAGTCGGTCTTCTTGTACTTAAGTCGGCATTGTGACTTGTGTATTTAATTCCGATGCATTTTCTGTGTTTCATCGTCAATAAGAAGGTCCAAGGGATACAGTAAACCTGAAGTGAAGCATCGGAATTTATAACTACTGTCACAGGAGTGGTTCAAAACATAGTCAGTAAGGAGAGTCAGTCTTCTTGTACTTAAGTCGGCATTGTGCCCTTTGTATTTAATTCCGATGCAATTTCTGTGTTTCATCGTCAATAAGAAGGACCAAGGGATACAGTAAACCTGGAGTGAAGCATCGGAATCTACAACTAGTGTCACAGGGATGGTTCAAAACATAGACAGTCAGAAGAGTCAGTCTTCTTGTACTTAAGGCGGCATTGTGCCTTTTCTATTTAATTCTGGAGCAATTTCTGTGTTTCATCGTCAATAAGAATGATAGAGGGATACAGTAATCCTGAAGTGAAGCATCGGAATCGATAACTAGTGTCACAGGAATGGTTCAAAACATAGTCAGTAAGAAGAGTCAGTCTTGTTGTACTTAAGTCGGCATAGTGCCTTTTCTATTTAAATCCGATGCAATTTCGGGGTTTCATCGTCAATAAGAATGTCAGAGGGATACAATAAACCTGAAGCGAAGCATCGGAATCTACAACTAGTGTCACAGAAATGGTTCAAAACAAAGTCAGTAACAAGAGTTAGTCTTCTTGTCCTTAAGACGGCATTGTGCCTTTTGTATTTAATTCCGATGCAATTTCTGTGTTTCATCGTCAATAAGAAGGTCCAAGGGATATAGTAAACCTGGAGTGAAGCATCGGAATCTATAACTAGTGCCACACGAATGGTTCAAAACTTAGTCAGTAAGAGTAGTCATTCTTATTGTACTTAAGTCATCATTGTGCATTTTCTATTTAATTCTGATGCAATTACTGTGTTTCATCGTCAATATGAAAGTCCAACCGATACAGTAAACCTGGAGTGAAGCATCGGAATCTATAACTATTGTCACAGGAATGGTTCAAATCATAGACAGTAAGAAGAGTCAGACTTCTTTTACTTAAGTCGGCATTGTGCCTTTTGTATTTAATTCCGATGCTATTTCTGTGTTTCATCGTCAATAAGAAGGTCCAAGGGATACAGTAAACCTGGAGTGAAGCATCGGAGTCTATCACTAGTGTCACAGGACTGGTTCAAAAATAGACAGTAAGAAGAGTCAGTCTTCTTGAACTTAATTCGGCATTGTGCCTTTTGTATTTAATTCCGATGCAATTTCTGTGTTTCATCATCAATAAGAAGGTCAGAGGGATACAGTAAACCTGAAGTGAAGCATCGGAATCCATAACTAGTGTCACAGGAATGGTTCAAAACATAGTCAGTAAGAAGAGTTAGTCTTCTTGTACTTAAGTCGGCGTGTGTGCCTTTTGTATTTAATTCCGATGCAATTTCTGTGTTTCATCGTCAATAAGAAGGTCCAAGGGATACAGTAAACCTGGAGTGAAGCATCGGAATCTAAAAATAGTGTCAATGGTATGGTTCAAAACATAGACAGTAAGAAGAGTTGGTCTTCGTGTACTTCAGTCGGCATTTTGCCTTTTCTATTTAATTCCGATGCAATTTCTGTGTTTCATCGTCAATATGAAGGTCCAAGGGATACAGTAAACCTGGAGTGAAGCATCGGAATCTATAAATAGTGTCAATGGTATGGTTCAAAACATAGACAGTAAGAAGAGTAAGTCTTCTTGTCTTTAAGTCGGCGTTGTGCCTTTTGTAATTAATTCCGATGCAATTTCTGTGTTTCATCGTCAATAAGAAGGTCCAAGGGATACAGTATACCTTGAGTGAAGCATCGGAATCTATAACTAGTGTCACAGGAATGGTTCAAAACATAGTCAGTAAGAATAGTCAGTCTTATTGTACTTAAGTCATCATTGTGCATTTTCTATCTAATTCTGATGCAATTTCTGTGTTTCATCGTCAATATGAAGGTCCAACCGATACAGTAAACCTGGAGTGAAGCATCGGAATCTATAACTAGTGTCACAGGAATGGTTCAAATCATAGACTGTAAGAAGAGTCAGACTTCTTTTCTTAAGTCGGCATTGTGCCTTTTGTATTTAATTCCGATGCAATTTCTGTGTTTCATCGTCAATAAGAAGTTCCAAGGGATACAGTAAACATCAAGTGAAGCGTCGGAATCTATTACGGGTGTCACAGGAATGGTTCAAAACATAGTCAGTGGGAAGAGTCGGTCTTCTTGTACTTAAGTCGGCGTTGTGCCTTTTGTATTTAATTCCGATGCATTTTCTGTGTTTCATCGTCAATAAGAAGGTCCAAGGGATACAGTAAACCTGAAGTGAAGCATCGGAATTTATAACTAGTGTCACAGGAATGGTTCAAAACATAGTGAGTAAGGAGAGTCAGTCTTCTTGTACTTAAGTCGGCATTGTGCCTTTTGTATTTAATTCCGATGCAATTTCTGTGTTTCATCGTCAATAAGAAGGACCAAGGGATACAGTAAACCTGGAGTGAAGCATCGGAATCTATAACTAGTGTCACAGGGATGGTTCATAACGTAGACAGTCAGAAGAGTCAGTCTTCCTGTACTTAAGGCGGCATTGTGCCTTTTCTATTTAATTCCGGAGCAATTTATGTGTTTCATCGTCAATAAGAATGTCAGAGGGATACAGTAATCCTGAAGTGAAGCATCGGAATCGATAACTAGTGTCACAGGAATGGTTCAAAACATAGTCAGTAGGAAGAGTCAGTCTTGTTGTACTTAAGTCGGCATTGTGCCTTTTCTATTTAAATCCGATGCAATTTCTGTGTTTCATCGTCAATAAGAATGTCAGAGGGATACAATAAACCTGAAGCGAAGCATCGGAATCTACAACTAGTGTCACAGAAATGGTTCAAAACAAAGTCAGTAACAAGAGTCAGTCTTCTTGTCCTTAAGTCGGCATTGTGCCTTTTGTATTTAATTCCGATGCAATTTCTGTGTTTCATCGTCTATAAGAAGGTCCAAGGGATACAGTAAACCTGAAGTGAAGCATCGGAATATATAACTAGTGTCAATGGAATGGTTCAAAATATAGTCAGTAAGAAGAGTCAGTCTTCTTGTACTTAAGTAGGCATTGTGCCTTTTCTATTTAATTCCGATGCAATTTCTGTGTTTCATCGTCAATAAGAAGGTCCAAGGGATATAGTAAACCTCGAGTGAAGCATCGGAATCTATAACTAGTGTCACAGGAATGGATCGAAACATAGACAGTAAGAAGAGTCAGTCTTCTTGTACTTACGTCGACATTGTGCCTATTCTATTTATTTCCGATGCAATTTCTGTGTTTCATCGTCAATAAGAAGGTCAGAGGGATACAATAAACCTGAAGTGAAGCATCGGAATCTATAACTAGTGTCACAGGAATGGTTCAAAGCAAAGTCAGTAAGAAGGGTCAGTCTTCTTGTCCTTAAGTCGGCATTGTGCCTTTTGTATTTAATTCCGATGCAATTTCTGTGTTTCATCGTCAATAAGAAGGTCCAAGGGATACAGTAAACCTGGAGTGAAGCATCGGAATCTATAACTAGTGTCACAGGAATGTTTCAAATCATAGACAGTAAGAAGAGTCAGTCTTCTTGTACTTAACTCTGCTTTGTGCATTTTGTATTTAATTCCGATGCAATTTCTGTGTTTCAACGTCAATAAGAAGGTCCAAGCGATACAGTAAACCTGAAGTAAAGCATCGGAGTTTATAACTAGTGTCACAGGAATGGTTCAAAACATAGTCAGTAAGGAGTGTCAGTCATCTTGTACTTAAGTCGGCATTGTGCCTTTTGTATTTAATTCCGATGAAATTTCTGTGTTTCATCGTCAATAAGAGGGACCAAGGGATACAGTAAACCTTTAGTGAAGCATCGGAATCTATAACTAGTGTCAAAGGGATGGTTCAAAACATAGTCAGTAAGAAGAGTCAGTCTTCTTGTACTTAAGTCGGCATTGTGCCTTTTGTAATTAATTCCGATGCAATTTCTGTGTTTCATCGTTTAATAAGAAGGTCCAAGGGATACAGTAAACCTGGAGTGACGCATCGGAATCTATAACTAGTGTCACAGGAATGGCTCAAAACTAAGTCAGTAAGAAGAGTCAGTCCTCTTGTCCTTAAGACGGCATTGTGCCTTTTGTATTTAATTCCGATGCAATTTCTGTGTTTCATCGTCAATAAGATTGTCCAAGGGATATAGTAAACCTAGAGTGAAGCATCGGAATCTGTAACTAGTGTCACAGGAATGGTTCAAATCGTAGACAGTAAGAAGAGTTGGTCTTCGTGTACTTCAGTCTGCATTTTGCCTCTTCTATTTAATTCCGATGCAATTTCTGTGTTTCATCGTCAATATGAAGGTCCAAGGGATACAGTAAACCTGGAGTGACGCATCGGAATCTATAAATAGTGTCAATGGTATGGTTCAAAACGTAGACAGTAAGAAGAGTCAGTCTTCTTGTACTTAAGTCGGCATTGTGCCTTTTGTATTTAATTCCGATGCAATTTCTGTGTTTCATCGTCAATAAGAAGGTCAGAGGGATACAGTAAACCTGAAGTGAAGCATCAGAATCTATAGCTAGTGTCACAGGAATGGTTCAAAACATAGTCAGTAAGAAGAGTCAGTCTTCTTGTCCTTAAGTCGGCATTGTGCCTTTTGTATATAATTCCGATGCAATTTCTGTGTTTCATCGTCAATAAGAAGGTCCAAGGGATACAGTAAACCTGGAGTGAAGCATCGGAATCTGTAACTAGTGTCACACTAATGGTTCAAAACATAGACAGTAAGAAGAGTCAGTCTTCTTGTACTTAAGTCGGCGTGTGTGCCTTTTGTATTTAATTCCGATGCAATTTCTGTGTTTCATCGTCAATAAGAAGGTCCAAGGGATACAGTAAACCTGGTGTGAAGCATCGGAATCTAAAAATAGTGTCAATGGTATGGTTCAAAACATAGACAGTAAGAAGAGTTGGTCTTCGTGTACTTCAGTCGGCATTTTGCCTTTTCTATTTAATTCCGATGCAATGTCTGTGTTTCATCGTCAATATGAAGGTCCAAGGGATACAGTAAACCTGGAGTGAAGCATCGGAATCTATAAATAGTGTCAATGGTATGGTTCAAAACATAGACAGTAAGAAGAGTAAGTCTTCTTGTCTTTAAGTCGGCGTTGTGCCTTTTGTAATTAATTCCGATGCAATTTCTGTGTTTCATCGTCAATAAGAAGGTCCAAGGGATACAGTATACCTTGAGTGAAGCATCGGAATCTATAACTAGTGTCACAGGAATGGTTCAAAACATAGTCAGTAAGAATAGTCAGTCTTATTGAACTTAAGTCATCATTGTGCATTTTCTATCTAATTCTGATGCAATTTCTGTGTTTCATCGTCAATATGAAGGTCCAACCGATACAGTAAACCTGGAGTGAAGCATCGGAATCTATAACTAGTGTCACAGGAATGGTTCAAATCATAGACTGTAAGAAGAGTCAGACTTCTTTTCTTAAGTCGGCATTGTGCCTTTTGTATTTAATTCCGATGCAATTTCTGTGTTTCATCGTCAATAAGAAGTTCCAAGGGATACAGTAAACATCAAGTGAAGCGTCGGAATCTATTACGGGTGTCACAGGAATGGTTCAAAACATAGTCAGTGGGAAGAGTCAGTCTTCTTGTACTTAAGTCGGCGTTGTGCCTTTTGTATTTAATTCCGATGCATTTTCTGTGTTTCATCGTCAATAAGAAGGTCCAAGGGATACAGTAAACCTGAAGTGAAGCATCGGAATTTATAACTAGTGTCACAGGAATGGTTCAAAACATAGTGAGTAAGGAGAGTCAGTCTTCTTGTACTTAAGTCGGCATTGTGGCTTTTGTATTTAATTCCGATGCAATTTCTGTGTTTCATCGTCAATAAGAAGGACCAAGGGATACAGTAAACCTGGAGTGAAGCATCGGAATCTATAACTAGTGTCACAGGGATGGTTCATAACGTAGACAGTCAGAAGAGTCAGTCTTCCTGTACTTAAGGCGGCATTGTGCCTTTTCTATTTAATTCCGGAGCAATTTATGTGTTTCATCGTCAATAAGAATGTCAGAGGGATACAGTAATCCTGAAGTGAAGCATCGGAATCGATAACTAGTGTCACAGGAATGGTTCAAAACATAGTCAGTAGGAAGAGTCAGTCTTGTTGTACTTAAGTCGGCATTGTGCCTTTTCTATTTAAATCCGATGCAATTTCTGTGTTTCATCGTCAATAAGAATGTCAGAGGGATACAATAAACCTGAAGCGAAGCATCGGAATCTACAACTAGTGTCACAGAAATGGTTCAAAACAAAGTCAGTAACAAGAGTCAGTCTTCTTGTCCTTAAGTCGGCATTGTGCCTTTTGTATTTAATTCCGATGCAATTTCTGTGTTTCATCGTCTATAAGAAGGTCCAAGGGATACAGTAAACCTGAAGTGAAGCATCGGAATATATAACTAGTGTCAATGGAATGGTTCAAAATATAGTCAGTAAGAAGAGTCAGTCTTCTTGTACTTAAGTAGGCATTGTGCCTTTTCTATTTAATTCCGATGCAATTTCTGTGTTTCATCGTCAATAAGAAGGTCCAAGGGATATAGTAAACCTCGAGTGAAGCATCGGAATCTATAACTAGTGTCACAGGAATGGTTCGAAACATAGACAGTAAGAAGAGTCAGTCTTCTTGTACTTACGTCGACATTGTGCCTATTCTATTTATTTCCGATGGAATTTCTGTGTTTCATCGTCAATAAGAAGGTCAGAGGGATACAATAAACCTGAAGTGAAGCATCGGAATCTATAACTAGTGTCACAGGAATGGTTCAAATCATAGACAGTAAGAAGAGTCAGTCTTCTTGTACTTAACTCTGCTTTGTGCATTTTGTATTTAATTCCGATGCAATTTCTGTGTTTCAACGTCAATAAGAAGGTCCAAGCGATACAGTAAACCTGAAGTAAAGCATCGGAGTTTATAACTAGTGTCACAGGAATGGTTCAAAACATAGTCAGTAAGGAGTGTCAGTCATCTTGTACTTAAGTCGGCATTGTGCCTTTTGTATTTAATTCCGATGAAATTTCTGTGTTTCATCGTCAATAAGAGGGACCAAGGGATACAGTAAACCTTTAGTGAAGCATCGGAATCTATAACTAGTGTCAAAGGGATGGTTCAAAACATAGTCAGTAAGAAGAGTCAGTCTTCTTGTACTTAAGTCGGCATTGTGCCTTTTGTAATTAATTCCGATGCAATTTCTGTGTTTCATCGTTTAATAAGAAGGTCCAAGGGATACAGTAAACCTGGAGTGACGCATCGGAATCTATTACTAGTGTCACTGGAATGGTTCAAAACTAAGTCAGTAAGAAGAGTCAGTCCTCTTGTCCTTAAGACGGCATTGTGCCTTTTGTATTTAATTCCGATGCAATTTCTGTGTTTCATCGTCAATAAGAATGTCCAAGGGATATAGTAAACCTGGAGTGAAGCATCGGAATCTATAACTAGTGTCACAGGAATGGTTCAAAGCATAGACAGTAAGAAGAGTCAGTCTTCTTGTCCTTAAGTCGGCATTGTGCCTTTTGTATTTAATTCCGATGCAATTTCTGTGTTTCATCGTCAATAAGAAGGTCCAAGGGATACAGTAAACCTGAAGTGAAGCTTCGGAATCTATAGCCAGTGTCACAGGAATGGTTCAAACATAGTCAGTTAGAAGAGTCAGTCTTCTTGTACTTAAGTCGGCATTGTGCCTTTTATAATTAATTCCGATGCAATTTCTATGTTTCATCGTTTAATAAGAAGGTTCAAGGGATACAGTAAACCTGGAGTGACGCATCGGAATCTATAACTAGTGTCACAGGAATGGTTCAAAACTAAGTCAGTAAGAAGAGTCAGTCCTCTTGTCCTTAAGACGGCATTGTGCCTTTTGTATTTAATTCCGATGCAATTTCTGTGTTTCATCGTCAATAAGATTGTCCAAGGGATATAGTAAACCTAGAGTGAAGCATCGGAATCTGTAACTAGTGTCACAGGAATGGTTCAAATCGTAGACAGTAAGAAGAGTTGGTCTTCGTGTACTTCAGTCTGCATTTTGCCTCTTCTATTTAATTCCGATGCAATTTCTGTGTTTCATCGTCAATATGAAGGTCCAAGGGATACAGTAAACCTGGAGTGAAGCATCGGAATCTATAAATAGTGTCAATGGTATGGTTCAAAACGTAGACAGTAAGAAGAGTCAGTCTTCTTGTACTTAAGTCGGCATTGTGCCTTTTGTATTTAATTCCGATGCAATTTCTGTGTTTCATCGTCAATAAGAAGGTCAGAGGGATACAGTAAACCTGAAGTGAAGCATTAGAATCTATAGCTAGTGTCACAGGAATGGTTCAAACATAGTCAGTAAGAAGAGTCAGTCTTCTTGTCCTTAAGTCGGCATTGTGCCTTTTGTATATAATTCCGATGCAATTTCTGTGTTTCATCGTCAATAAGAAGGTCCAAGGGATACAGTAAACCTGGAGTGAAGCATCGGAATCTGTAACTAGTGTCACACTAATGGTTCAAAACATAGACAGTAAGAAGAGTCAGTCTTCTTGTACTTAAGTCGGCATTGTGCCTTTTGTATTTAATTCCGATGCAATTTCTGTGTTTCATCGTCAATAAGAAGGTCAGAGGGATACAGTAAACCTGAAGTGAAGCATCAGTATCTATAGCTTGTGTCACAGGAATGGTTCAAAACATAGTCAGTAAGAAGAGTCAGTCTTCTTGTCCTTAAGTCGGCATTGTGCCTTTTGTATATAATTCCGATGCAATTTCTGTGTTTCATCGTCAATAAGAAGATCCAAGGGATACAGTAAACCTGGAGTGAAGCATCGGAATCTGTAACTAGTGTCACAGTAATGGTTCAAAACATAGACAGTAAGAAGAGTCAGTCTTCTTGTACTTAATTCGGCATTGTGCCTTTAGTATTTAATTCCGATGCAATTTCTGTGTTTCATCGTCAATAAGAAGTTCCAAGGGATACAGTAAACATCAAGTGAAGCGTCGGAATCTATTACGGGAGTCGCAGGAATGGTTCAAAACATAGTCAGTGGGAAGAGTCGGTCTTGATGTACTTAAGTCGGCGTTGTGCCTTTTGTATTTAATTCCGATGCATTTTCTGTGTTTCATCGTCAATAAGAAGGTCCAAGGGATACAGTAAACCTGAAGTGAAGTATCGGAATTTATAACTAGTGTCACAGGAATGGTTCAAAACATAGTCAGTAAGGACAGTCAGTCTTCCTTTACTTAAGTCGGCATTGTGCCTTTTGTATTTAATTCCGATGCAATTTCTGTGTTTCATCGTAAATAAGAAGGACCAAGGGATACAGTAAACCTGGAGTGAAGCATTGGAATCTATAACTTGTGTCACAGGGATGGTTCAAAACGTAGTCAGTCAGAAGAGTCAGTCTTCTTGTACTTAAGGCGGCATTGTGCCTTTTCTATTTAATTCCGGAGCAATTTCTGTGTTTCATCATCAATAAGAAGGTCAGAGGGATACAGTAAACCTGAAGTGAAGCATCGGAATCCATAACTGGTGTCACAGGAATGGTTCAAAACATAGTCAGTAAGAAGAGTTAGTCTTCTTGTACTTAAGTCGGCGTTGTGCCTTTTGTATTTAATTCCGATGCAATTTCTGTGTTTCTTCGTCAATAAGAAGGTCCGAGGGATACAGTAAACATGGAGTGAAGCATCGGAATCTGTAACTAGTGTCACAGGAATGGTTCAAATCATAGACAGTAAGAAGAGTTGGTCTTCGTGTACTTTAGTCGGCATTTTGCCTTTTCTATTTAATTCCGATTCAATTTCTGTGTTTCATCGTCAATACGAAGGTCCAAGGGATACAGTAAACCTGGAGTGAAGCATCGGAATCTATAAATAGTGTCAATGGTATGGTTCAAAATATAGGCAGTAAGAAGAGTCAGTCTTCTTGTACTTAAGTCGGCATTGTGCCTTTTGTATTTAATTCCGATGCAATTTCTGTGTTTCATCGTCAATAAGAAGGTCAGAGGGATACAGTAAACCTGAAGTGAAGCATCAGAATCTATAGGTAGTGTCACAGGAATGGTTCAAAACATAGTCAGTAAGAAGAGTCAGTCTTCTTGTCCTTAGGTCGGCATTGTGCCTTTGGTATATAATTCCGATGCAATTTCTGTGTTTCATCGTCAATAAGAAGATCCAAGGGATACAGTAAACCTGGAGTGAAGCATCGAAATCTGTAACTAGTGGCACAGTAATGGTTCAAAACATAGACAGTAAGAAGAGTCAGTCTTCTTGTACTTAATTCGGCATTGTGCCTTTAGTATTTAATTCCGATGCAATTTCTGTGTTTCATCGTCAATAAGAAGTTCCAAGGGATACAGTAAACATCAAGTGAAGCGTCGGAATCTATTACGGGTGTCACAGGAATGGTTCAAAACATAGTCAGTGGGAAGAGTCGGTCTTGTTGTACTTAAGTCGGCGTTGTGCCTTTTGTATTTAATTCCGATGCATTTTCTGTGTTTCATCGTCAATAAGAAGGTCCAAGGGATACAGTAAACCTGAAGTGAAGTATCGGAATTTATAACTAGTGTCACAGGAATGGTTCAAAACATAGTCAGTAAGGAGAGTCAGTCTTCTTGTACTTAAGTCGGCATTGTGCCTTTTGTATTTAATTCCGCTGCAATTTCTGTGTTTCATCGTCAATAAGAAGGACCAAGGGATACAGTAAACCTGGAGTGAAGCATTGGACTCTATAACTAGTGTCACAGGGATGGTTCAAAACGTAGACAGTCAGAAGAGTCAGTCTTCTTGTACTTAAGGCGGCATTGTGCCTTTTCTATTTAATTCCGGAGCAATTTCTTTGTTTCATCGTCAATAGGAATGTCAGAGGGATACAGTAATCCTGAAGTGAAGCATCGGAATCGATAACTAGTGTCACAGGAATGGTTCAAAACATAGTCAGTAAGAAGAGTCAGTCTTGTTGTACTTAAGTCGGCATTGTCCCTTTTCTATTAAATTCCGATGCAATTTCTGTGTTTCATCGTCAATAAGAATGTCAGAGGGATACAATAAACCTGAAGCGAAGCATCGGAATCTATAACTAGTGTCACAGGAATTGTTCAAAACAAAGTCAGTAAGAAGAGTCAGTCTTCTTGTCCTTAAGTCGGCATTGTGCCTTTTGTATTTAATTCCGATGCAATTTCTGTGTTTCATCGTCAATAAGAAGGTCCAAGGGATACAGTAAACCTGGAGTGAAGCTTCGAAATCTATAACTAGTGTCACAGGAATGGTTCAAAACATAGACAGTAAGAAGAGTCAGTCTTCTTGTACTTACGTCGACATTGTGCCTTTTCTATTTATTTCCGATGCAATTTCTGTGTTTCATCGTCAATAAGAAGGTCAGAGGGATACAATAAACCTGAAGTGAAGCATCGGAATCTATAACTAGTGTCACAGGAATGGTTCAAAACAAAGTCAGTAAGAAGAGTCAGTCTTCTTGTCCTTAAGTCGGCATTGTGCCTTTTGTATTTAATTTCCATGCAATTTCTGTGTTTCATCGTCAATACGAAGGTCCAAGATATACAGTAAACCTGGAGTGAAGCATCGGAATCTATAACTAGTGTCACAGGAATGTTTCAAATCATAGACAGTAAGAAGAGTCAGTCTTCTTGTACTTAATTCTGCTTTGTGCATTTTGTATTTAATTCCGATGCAATTTCTGTGTTTTAACGTCAATAAGAAGGTCCAAGCGATACAGTAAACCTGAAGTAAAGCATCGGAGTTTATAACTAGTGTCACAGGAATGGTTCAAACATAGTCAGTAAGGAGTGTCAGTCTTCTTGTACTTAAGTCGGCATTGTGCCTTTTGTATTTAATTCCCATGCAATTTCTGTGTTTCATCGTCATTAAGAAGGACCAAGGGATACAGTAAACCTTTAGTGAAGCATCGGAATCTATAACTAGTGTCACAGGACTGGTTCAAAACATAGTCAGTAAGAAGAGTCAGTCTTCTTGTACTTAAGTCGGTATTGTGCATTTTCTATTTAATTCCGATGCAAGTTCTGTGTTTCATCGTCAATAAGAAGTTCCAAGGTATACAGTAAACCTGGAGTGAAGCATCGGAATCTATAACTAGTGTCAATGGAATGGTTCAAAACATAGTCAGTAAGAAGAGTCAGTCTTCTTGTACTTAAGTAGGCATTGTGCCTTTTCTATTTAATTCCGATGCAATTTCTGTGTTTCATCGTCAATACGAAGGTCCAAGGGATATAGTAAACCTGGAGTGAAGCATCGGAATCTATAACTAGTGTCACAGGAATGGTTCGAAACATAGACAGTAAGAAGAGTCAGTCTTCTCGTACTTACGTCGACATTGTGCCTATTCTATTTATTTCCGATGCAATTTCTGTGTTTCATCGTCAATAAGAAGGTCAGAGGGATACAATAAACCTGAAGTGAAGCATCGGAATCTATAACTAGTGTCACAGGAATGGTTCAAAACAAAGTCAGTAAGAAGAGTCAGTCTTCTTGTCCTTAAGTCGGAATTGTGCCTTTTGTATTTAATTCCGATGCAATTTCTGTGTTTCATCGTCAATAAGAAGGTCCAAGGGATACAGTAAACCTGGAGCGAAGCTTCGAAATCTATAACTAGTGTCACAGGAATGGTTCAAAACATAGACAGTAAGAAGAGTCAGTCTTCTTGTACATACGTCGACATTGTGCCTTTTCTATTTAATTCCGATGCAATTTCTGTGTTTCATCGTCAATAAGAAGGTCAGAGGGATACAATAAACCTGTATTGAAGCATCGGAATCTATAGCTAGTGTCACAGGAATGGTTCAAAACATAGTCAGTAAGAAAAGTCAGTCTTCATGTCCTTAAGTCGGCATGTGCCTTTTGTAACTAATTCCGATGCAATTTCTGTGTTTCATCGTCAATAAGAATGACCAAGGGATACAGTACACCTGGAGTAAAGCATCGGAATCTATAACTAGTGTCACAGGGATGGTTCAAAACATAGACTGTCAGAAGAGTCAGTCTTCTTGTACTTAAGGCGGCATTGTGCCTTTTCTATTTAATTCCGGAGCAATTTCTGTGTTTCATCGTCAATAACAATGTCAGAGGGATACAGTAATCCTGAAGTGAAGCATCGGAATCGATAACTAGTGTCACAGGAATGGTTCAAAACATAGTCAGTAAGAAGAGACAGTCTTGTTGTACTTAAGTCGGCATTGTGCCTTTTCTATTTAATTCCGATGCAATTTCTGTGTTTCATCGTCAATAAGAATGTCAGAGGGATACAATAAACCTGAAGCGAAGCATCGGAATCTATAACTAGAGTCACAGAAATGGTTCAAAACAAAGTCAGTAACAAGAGTCAGTCTTCTTGTCCTTAAGTCGGCATTGTGCTTTTTGTATTTAATTCCGATGCAATTTCTGTGTTTCATCGTCAATAAGAAGGTCCAACCGATACAGTAAACCTGAAGTAAAGCATCGGAGTTTATAACTAGTGTCACGGGAATGGTTCAAAGCATAGTCAGTAAGGAGTGTCAGTCTTCTTGTACTTAAGTCGGAATTGTGCCTTTTGTATTTAATTCCGATGCAATTTCTGTGTTTCATCGTCAATAAGAAGGACCAAGGGATACAGTAAACGTATAGTGAAGCATCGGAATCTATAACTAGTGTCACAGGACTGGTTCAAAACATAGTCAGTAAGAAGAGTCAGTCTTCTTGTACTTAAGTCGGTATTGTGCATTTTCTATTTAATTCCGATGCAAGTTCTGTGTTTCATCGTCAATAAGAAGTTCCAAGGTATACAGTAAACCTGGAGTGAAGCATCGGAATCTATAACTAGTGTCAATGGAATGGTTCAAAACATAGTCAGTAAGAAGAGTCAGTCTTCTTGTACTTAAGTAGGCATTGTGCCTTTTCTATTTAATTCCGATGCAATTTCTGTGTTTCATCGTCAATACGAAGGTCCAAGGGATATAGTAAACCTGGAGTGAAGCATCGGAATCTATAACTAGTGTCACAGGAATGGTTCGAAACATAGACAGTAAGAAGAGTCAGTCTTCTTGTACTTAATTCTGCTTTGTGCATTTTGTATTTAATTCCGATGCAATTTCTGTGTTTCAACGTCAATAAGAAGGTCCAAGCGATACAGTAAACCAGAAGTAAAGCATCGGAGTTTATAACTAGTGTCACAGGAATGGTTCAAAACATAGTCAGTAAGGAGTGTCAGTCTTCTTGTACTTAAGTCGGCATTGTGCCTTTTGTATTTAATTCCCATGCAATTTCTGTGTTTCATCGTCAATAAGAAGGACCAAGGGATACAGTAAACCTTTAGTGAAGCATCGGAATCTATAACTAGTGTCACAGGACTGGTTCAAAACATAGTCAGTAAGAAGAGTCAGTCTTCTTGTACTTAAGTCGGTATTGTGCATTTTCTATTTAATTCCGATGCAAGTTCTGTGTTTCATCGTCAATAAGAAGTTCCAAGGTATACAGTAAACCTGGAGTGAAGCATCGGAATCTATAACTAGTGTCAATGGAATGGTTCAAAACATAGTCAGTAAGAAGAGTCAGTCTTCTTGTACTTAAGTAGGCATTGTGCCTTTTCTATTTAATTCCGATGCAATTTCTGTGTTTCATCGTCAATACGAAGGTCCAAGGGATATAGTAAACCTGGAGTGAAGCATCGGAATCTATAACTAGTGTCACAGGAATGGTTCGAAACATAGACAGTAAGAAGAGTCAGTCTTCTCGTACTTACGTCGACATTGTGCCTATTCTATTTATTTCCGATGCAATTTCTGTGTTTCATCGTCAATAAGAAGGTCAGAGGGATACAATAAACCTGAAGTGAAGCATCGGAATCTATAACTAGTGTCACAGGAATGGTTCAAAACAAAGTCAGTAAGAAGAGTCAGTCTTCTTGTCCTTAAGTCGGCATTGTGCCTTTTGTATTTAATTCCGATGCAATTTCTGTGTTTCATCGTCAATAAGAAGGTCCAAGGGATACAGTAAACCTGGAGCGAAGCTTCGAAATCTATAACTAGTGTCACAGGAATGGTTCAAAACATAGACAGTAAGAAGAGTCAGTCTTCTTGTACATACGTCGACATTGTGCCTTTTCTATTTAATTCCGATGCAATTTCTGTGTTTCATCGTCAATAAGAAGGTCAGAGGGATACAATAAACCTGTATTGAAGCATCGGAATCTATAGCTAGTGTCACAGGAATGGTTCAAAACATAGTCAGTAAGAAAAGTCAGTCTTCATGTCCTTAAGTCGGCATGTGCCTTTTGTAACTAATTCCGATGCAATTTCTGTGTTTCATCGTCAATAAGAATGACCAAGGGATACAGTACACCTGGAGTAAAGCATCGGAATCTATAACTAGTGTCACAGGGATGGTTCAAAACATAGACTGTCAGAAGAGTCAGTCTTCTTGTACTTAAGGCGGCATTGTGCCTTTTCTATTTAATTCCGGAGCAATTTCTGTGTTTCATCGTCAATAACAATGTCAGAGGGATACAGTAATCCTGAAGTGAAGCATCGGAATCGATAACTAGTGTCACAGGAATGGTTCAAAACATAGTCAGTAAGAAGAGACAGTCTTGTTGTACTTAAGTCGGCATTGTGCCTTTTCTATTTAATTCCGATGCAATTTCTGTGTTTCATCGTCAATAAGAATGTCAGAGGGATACAATAAACCTGAAGCGAAGCATCGGAATCTATAACTAGAGTCACAGAAATCGTTCAAAACAAAGTCAGTAACAAGAGTCAGTCTTCTTGTCCTTAAGTCGGCATTGTGCTTTTTGTATTTAATTCCGATGCAATTTCTGTGTTTCATCGTCAATAAGAAGGTCCAACCGATACAGTAAACCTGAAGTAAAGCATCGGAGTTTATAACTAGTGTCACGGGAATGGTTCAAAGCATAGTCAGTAAGGAGTGTCAGTCTTCTTGTACTTAAGTCGGAATTGTGCCTTTTGTATTTAATTCCGATGCAATTTCTGTGTTTCATCGTCAATAAGAAGGACCAAGGGATACAGTAAACGTATAGTGAAGCATCGGAATCTATAACTAGTGTCACAGGGATGGTTCAAAACATAGTCAGTAAGAAGAGTCAGTCTTCTTGTACTTAAGTCGGCATTGTGCATTTTCTATTTAATTCCGATGCAATTTCTGTGTTTCATCGTCAATAAGAAGGTCCAAGGGATACAGTAAACCTGGAGTGAAGCATCGGAATCTATAACTAGTGTCACAGGAATGGTTCAAAACAAAGCCAGTAAGAAGAGTCAGTCTTCCTGTCCTTAAGTCGGCATTGTGCCTTTTGTATTTACTTCCGATGCAATTTCTGTGTTTCATCGTCAATAAGAAGGTCCAAGGGATACAGTAAACCTGAAGTGAAGCTTCGAAACCTATAGCTAGTGTCACAGGAATGGTTCAAACATAGTCAGTTAGAAGAGTCAGTCTTCTTGTACTTAAGTCGGCATTGTGCCTTTTGTAATTAATTCTGATGCAATTTCTGTGTTTCATCGTTAAATAAGAAGGTAAAAGGGATACAGTAAACCTGGAGTGACGCATCGAAATCTATAACTAGTGTCACAGGAATGGTTCAAAACTAAGTCAGTAAGAAGAGTCAGTCCTCTTGTCCTTAAGTCGGCATTGTGCCTTTTGTATTTAATTCCGATGCAATTTCTGTGTTTCATCATCAATAAGAAGGTCAGAGGGATACAGTAAACCTGAAGTGAAGCATCGGAATCCATAACTAGTGTCACAGGAATGGTTCAAAACATAGTCAGTATGAAGAGTCAGTCTTCTTGTCCTTAAATCGGCATTGTGCCTTTTGTATTTAATTCCGATGCAATTTCTGTGTTTCATCGTCAATAAGAAGTTCCAAGGGATACAGTAAACCTGGAGTGAAGCAACGGAATCTGTAACTAGTGTCATAGGAATGGTTCAAATCATAGACAGTAAGAAGAGTCAGTCTTCTTGTACTTAATTCTGCATTGTGCCTTTTGTATTTAGTTCCGATGCATTTTCTGTGTTTCATCGTCAATAAGAAGGTCCAAGGGATACAGTAAACCTGAAGTGAAGCATCGGAATTTATAACTAGTGTCACAGGAATGGTTCAAACATAGTCGGTAAGGAGAGTCAGACTTCTTGTACTTAAGTCGGCATTGTGAGTTTTCTATTTAATTCCGATGCAATTTCTGTGTTTCATCGTCAATAAGAAGGACCAAGGGATACAGTAAACCTGGAGTGAAGCATGGGAATCTATAACTAGTGTCGCAGGGATGGTTCAGAACATTGACCGTAAAAAGAGTCGGTCTTCTTGTACTTAAGTCGGCATTGTGCCTTTTCTATTTATATTCAGATGCAATTTCTGTGTTTCATCGTCAATAAGAAGGTCCCAGGGATACAGTAAACCTGGAGTGTAGCATCGGAATCTATAACTAGTGTCACAGGAATGGTTCAAAACATAGACAGTAAGAGGAGTCAGTCTTCGTGTACTTAGGTCGGCATTTTGCCTTTTGTATTTAATTCCAATGCAATTTCTGTGTTTCATCGTCAATAGGAAGGTCCAAGGTATACAGTAAACCTGAGGTGAAGCATCAGAATGTATAACTAGTGTCACAGGAATGGTTCAAACATAGTCAGTAAGAAGAGTCAGTCTTCTTGTACTTAAGTCGGCATTGTACCTTTTCACTTTAATTCCGATGCAATTTCTGTGTTTCATCGTCAATACCAAGGTCCAAGGGATACAGTAAACCTGGAGTGAAGCATCGGAATCTATAAGTAGTGTCAATGGAATGGTTCAAAGCATAGACAGTAAGAAGAGTCAGTGTTCTTGTACTTAAGTCGGCATTGTGCCTTTTGTATTTAATTCCGATGCTATTTCTGTGTTTCTTAGTCAATAAGAAGGTCAGAGGGGTTCAGTAAACCTGAAGTGAATCATCGGAATCTATAGCAAGTGTCACAGGAATGGTTCAAAACATAGTCAGTATGAAGAGTCAGTCTTCTTGTCCTTAAGTCGGCATTGTGCCTTTTGTATTTAATTCCGATGCAATTTCTGTGTTTCATCGTCAATAAGAAGGTCCAAGGGATACAGTAAACCTGGAGTGAAGCATCAGAATCTATAACTAGTGTCACAGCAATGGTTCAAACATAGTCAGTAAGAAGAGTCAGTCTTCTTGTACTTAGGTCGGCATTGTGCCATTTGTATTTAATTCCGATGCAATTTCTGTTTCATCGTCAATAAGAAGGATAAAGGGATACAGTAAACCTAGAGTGAAGCATCGGAATCTATAACTAGTGACACAGGGATGGTTCAAAGCATAGACAGTAAGAAGAGTCAGTCTTCTTGTACTTAAGTCGGCATTGTGCCTTTTGTATTAAACTCCGATGCAATTTCTGTGTTTCATCGTCAATAAGAAGGACCAAGGGATACAGTAA
The DNA here is from genome assembly GCF_021461385.2 of Schistocerca piceifrons. Taxonomy (NCBI): domain Eukaryota; kingdom Metazoa; phylum Arthropoda; class Insecta; order Orthoptera; family Acrididae; genus Schistocerca; species Schistocerca piceifrons. The sequence goes on along the minus strand of NW_025727966.1, from coordinate 304,266 downwards.
ACCTGGAGTGAAGCATGGGAATCTATAACTAGTGTCGCAGGGATGGTTCAGAACATTGACCGTAAAAAGAGTCGGTCTTCTTGTACTTAAGTCGGCATTGTGCCTTTTCTATTTATATTCCGATGCAATTTCTGTGTTTCATCGTCAATAAGAAGGTCCCAGGGATACAGTAAACCTGGAGTGTAGCATCGGAATCTATAACTAGTGTCACAGGAATGGTTCAAAACATAGACAGTAAGAAGAGTCAGTCTTCGTGTGCTTAGGTCGGCATTTTGCCTTTTGTATTTAATTCCAATGCAATTTCTGTGTTTCATCGTCAATAGGAAGGTCCAAGGTATATAGTAAACCTGAGGTGAAGCATCAGAATCTATAACTAGTGTCACAGGAATGGTTCAAACATAGTCAGTAAGAAGAGTCAGTCTTCTTGTACTTAAGTCGGCATTGTACCTTTTCACTTTAATTCCGATGCAATTTCTGTGTTTCATCGTCAATAACAAGGTCCAAGGGATACAGTAAACCTGGAGTGAAGCACCGGAATCTATAAGTAGTGTCAATGGAATGGTTCAAAGCATAGACAGTAAGAAGAGTCAGTGTTCTTGTACTTAAGTCGGCATTGTGCCTTTTGTATTTAATTCCGATGCTATTTCTGTGTTTCTTAGTCAATAAGAAGGTCAGAGGGGTTCAGTAAACCTGAAGTGAATCATCGGAATCTATAGCAAGTGTCACAGGAATGGTTCAAAACATAGTCAGTATGAAGAGTCAGTCTTCTTGTCCTTAAGTCGGCATTGTGCCTTTTCTATTTAATTCCGATGCAATTTCTGTGTTTCATCGTCAATAAGAAGGTCCAAGGGATACAGTAAACCTGGAGTGAAGCATCAGAACCTATAACTAGTGTCACAGCAATGGTTCAAACATAGTCAGTAAGAAGAGTCAGTCTTCTTGTACTTAGGTCGGCATTGTGCCATTTGTATTTAATTCCGATGCAATTTCTGTTTCATCGTCAATAAGAAGGACCAAGGGATACAGTAAACCTAGAGTGAAGCATCGGAATCTATAACTAGTGACACAGGGATGGTTCAAAGCATAGACAGTAAGAAGAGTCAGTCTTCTTGTACTTAAGTCGGCATTGTGCCTTTTGTATTAAACTCCGATGCAATTTCTGTGTTTCATCGTCAATAAGAAGGTTCAAGGGATATAGTAAACCTGGAGTGAAGCATCGGAATCTATAACTAGTGTCACAGGAATGGTTCAAAACATAGACAGTAAGAAGAGTCAGTCTTCTTGTACTTACGTCGACATTGTGCTTTTTCTATTTAATTCCGATGTAATTTCTCTGTTTCATCGTCAATAAGAAGGTCAGAGGTATACAATAAACCTGAAGTGAAGCATCGGAATCTATAACTAGTGTCACAGGAATGGTTCAAAGCAAAGTCAGTAAGAAGAGTCAGTCTTCTTGTACTTAAGTCGGTATTGTGCCTTTTGTAATTAATTCCGATGCAATTTCTATGTTTCATCGTCAATAAGAAGGTCGAAGGGATACACTAATCCTGGAGTGTAGCATCGGAATCTATAACTAGTGTCACAGGAATGGTTCAAAACATAGACAGTAAGTAGAGTCAGTCTTCGTGTACTTAAGTCGGCATTTTGCCTTTTGTATTTAATTCCGATGCAATTTCTGTGTTTCGTCGTCAATACAAAGGTCCAAGGTATACAGTAAACCTGAGGTGAAGCATCGGAATCTATAGCTAGTGTCACAGGAATGGTTCAAAACATAGTCAGTAAGAAGAGTCAGTCTTCTTGTCCTTATGTCGGCATTGTACCGTTTGTATTTAATTCCGATGCAATTTCTGTGTTTCATCGTCAATAAGAAGTTCCAAGGGATACAGTAAACCTGGAGTGAAGCAACGGAATCTATAACTAGTGTCACAGGAATGGTTCAAATCATAGACAGTAAGAACAGTCAGTCTTCTTGTACTTAATTCTGCATTGTGCCTTTTGTATTTAATTCCGATGCAATTTCTGTGTTTCATCGCCAATAAGAAGGTCCAAGGGATACAGTAAACCTGAAGTGAAGCATCGGAATTTATAACTAGTCTCACAGGAATGGTTCAAAACATAGTCAGTAAGGAGAGTCAGTCTTTTGGTACTTAAGTCGGCATTGTGCCTTTTCTATTAAATTCCGATGCAATTTCTGTGTTTCATCGTCAATAAGAAGGACCAAGGGATACAGTAAACCTGGAGTGAAGCATCGGAATCTATAACTAGTGCCACAGGGATGGTTCAGAACATAGACCGTAAGAAGAGTCAGTCTTCTTGTACTTAAGTCGGCATTGTGCCTTTTCTATTTATATTCCGATGCAATTTCTGTGTTTCATCGTCAATAAGAAGATCAGAGGGATACAGTAATCCTGAAGTGAAGCATCGGAATCTATAACTAGTGTCACAGGAATGGTTCAAAACATAGGCAGTAAGAAGAGTCAGTCTTGTTGTACTTAAGTCGGCATTGTGCCTTTTCCATTTAATTCCGATGCAATTTCTGTGTTTCATCGTCAATAAGAATGTCAGAGGGATACAATAAACCTGATGCGAAGCATCGGAATCTATAACTAGAGTCACAGAAATGGTTCAAAACAAAGTCAGTAACAAGAGTCAGTCTAATTGTCCTTAAGTCGGCATTGTGCCTTTTGTATTTAATTCCGATGCAATTTCTGTGTTTCATCGTCAATAAGAAGGTCCAAGGGATACAGTAAACCTGGAGTGAAGCATCGGAATCTATAACTAGTGTCACAGGAATGTTTCAAATCATAGACAGTAAGAAGAGTCAGTCTTCTTGTACTTAATTCTGCTTTGTGCATTTTGTATTTAATTCCGATGCAATTTCTGTGTTTCAACGTCAATAAGAAGGTCCAAGCGATACAGTAAACCTGAAGTAAAGCATCGGAGTTTATAACTAGTGTCACAGGAATGGTTCAAAGCATAGTCAGTAAGGAGTGTCAGTCTTCTTGTACTTCAGTCGGCATTGTGCCTTTTGTATTTAATTCCGATGCAATTTCTGTGTTTCATCGACAATAAGAAGGACCAAGGGATACAGTAAACCTATAGTGAAGCATCGGAATCTATAACTAGTGTCACGGGGATGGTTCAAAACATAGTCAGTAAGAAGAGTCAGTCTTCTTGTACTTAAGTCGGCATTGTGCATTTTCTATTTAATTCCGATGCAATTTCTGTGTTTCATCATCAATAAGAAGGTCCAAGGGATACAGTAAACCTGGAGTGAAGCATCGGAATCTATAACTAGTGTCAATGGAATGGTTCAAAACATAGTCAGTAAGAAGAGTCAGTCTTCTTGTACTTAAGTCGGCATTGTGCCTTTTCTATTTAATTCCGTCGCAATTTCTGTGTTTCATCGTCAATAAGAAGGTCCAAGGGATATAGTAAACCTGGAGTGAAGCATCGGAATCTATAACTAGTGTCACACGAATGGTTCAAAACAAAGTCAGTATGAAGAGTCAGTCTTCTTGTCCTTAAGTCGGCATTGTGCCTTTTGTATTTACTTCCGATGCAATTTCTGTGTTTCATCGTCAATAAGAAGGTCCAAGGGATACAGTAAACCTGAAGTGAAGCTTCGAACTCTATAGCTAGTGTCACAGGAATGGTTCAAACATAGTAAGCTAGAAGAGTCAGTCTTCTTGTACTTAAGTCGGCATTGTGCCTTTTGTAATTAATTCGGATGCAATTTCTGTGTTTCATCGTTTAATAAGAAGGTCCAAGGGATACAGTAAACCTGGAGTGACGCATCGGAATCTATAACTAGTGTCACAGGAATGGTTCAAAACTAAGTCAGTAAGAAGAGTCAGTCCTCTTGTCCTTAAGACGGCATTGTGCGTTTTGTATTTAATTCCGATGCTATTTCTGTGTTTCATCGTCAATAAGAATGTCCAAGGGATATAGTAAACCTGGAGTGAAGCATCGGAATCTATAACTAGTGTCACTGGAATGGTTCAAAACATAGACAGTAAGAAGAGTCAGTCTTCTTGTACTTACGTCGACATTGTGCCTTTTCTCTTTAATTCCGATGCGATTTCTGTGTTTCATCGTCAATAAGAAAGTCAGAGGGATACAGTAAACCAGATGTGAAGCATCGGAATTTATAAGTAGTGTCACAGGGACGGTACAAAACATACACAGTAAGATGAGTCAGTATTCTTGTACTTAAGTCGACATTGTGCTTTTTGTATTTATTTCCGATGCAATTTCTGTGTTTCA